>NC_083763.1:1665816-1673316 GCF_963514075.1 Conger conger | reverse complement strand
CACACACACACACAGCCCTCCCTGGTACTGAGAGACCAGCACACACACACACACACACACACACACACACACAGCCCTCCATGGCACTGAGAGACCAGCATACACACAGCCCTCCATGGCACTGAGAGACCAGCACACACACACCCTCCATGGCACTGAGAGACCAGCACACACACACCCTCCATGGCACTGAGAGACCAGCACACACACAGCCCTCCATGGCACTGAGAGACCAGCACACACACACACACACACACACACACACACACACACACACACACACGCACACAGCCCTCCATGGCACTGAGACCAGCACACACACACACAGCCCTCCATGGCACTGAGACCAGCACACACACACACAGCCCTCCATGGCACTGAGAGAGAGACCAGCACACACACAGCCCTCCATGGCACTGAGAGACCAGCACACACACAGCCCTCCATGGCACTGAGAGAGAGACCAGCACACACACAGCCCTCCATGGCACTGAGATTGGACTCAGCTCTCAGATCTCATCCAGGTGAGTTCCTCCAGGTGGGAGATGAGAACAGCGTCCTGTGCTCGCTCTGGAGGCGCGTGTTCCTGCCTCGCCGCGCTTTAAGCGTTCGGCGCGTCTCAGACTGGCGATGTCTCCTCTGGGCTCCCTGCCGTGTGTCTGAGAGCTCCGGTGAGTCAGCGTTCCGTTCCTTTAGGCCGTCTGTTTGTGTTCTGGGACCTGCTGGGCGATATTTGCGAGGGTGCAAAGTTTTGTAACCTGTTTATAATCATGAGCAACTTATTTGTTTGTTTTTTGGAGTAATTGCCTCGTTTTCCCGGGGCCCCATATGGCTTTGACTCACCCGTTTGGGGGATCTGCGTGAGGCGGCGTGAGTCACGTCTCTGCGTTTCAACGTGCCCCACCTCCGTTTGATTACGGAACGCTGTCTGAATCGCTGCGGAATTCGGTGCCAAGTTCTGGAGAGTCGTTTTTAATTTAAAAAGAAAATGTTTTAAGGGGTCAGATGTTTGACCACACAAGTTGGCTTGGCTTGGGTTAGCCCAGGGTGCTCAGCACACGCGCAGAGACCGCCGTCTGCTCGCTATCTGAAGTCAATCTGCCGCTAAGTGCTAATTACCCCAGCTGTCTTAGGCCCGAGGGTCAGGGTGTGTGTGTGTGTGTGTGTGTGTGGGGAGGGTCTGTGTGTGTGTGTGTGTGTGTGTGGGGAGGGTCACGGTGTGTGTGTGTGTGTATGTATGTGTGTTTGGGGAGGGTCAGGGTGTGTGTGAGTGTGTGTGGGGAGGGTCTGTGTGTGTGTGTGTGTGTGTGTGTGTGTGTGTGTGTGTGTGAGTATTTGGGGAGGGTCAGGGTGTGTGTCTGTGTGTGTGTGTGTGTGTGTGTGTGTGTTTGGGTAGGGTCAGGGTGTTCCCTCTTGTTCAGGGAAGTACAGATCAATGTGGGCAGAGATGGAAGGGAAATAAAAACACATTCATGAAAAGATGCTTTCATAATATTATGGATCATAAATCAATCTAGGCTCTGCCTCACATTCCCCGGTGAAAATAAATATACTGTCTCAGTTTCCCTGGAGTGGTGATGGTCTGTCTTACCACATATCTGCTCCCCTGATCGAATATCCACTTCAGTCATTCTTATACCCCACCCCTGAGAAAGCCCCTGTCTCAGAGAGGGGTGGGCTGCTGTCTCAGGTTCTCCAGTGGTGTGAAAGTGTATCTTCCCAAGCTGGGTTCTCTCTGAAGCTCATTTCCCGGTCGTTCACTAGCACCACTGCTGTTGGCTCCAGTGCAGGTCATTCAGACCCGTTTTCAATGTGAAGTCAATGCTACAATTGTGGTCAAACTATGAAGTCAATATTTATTTTTCCCACGAGAAACTGTAGTCGCAATCCGTGTCAATCTAATGCCTCCCCATGTGCTGATTTTCTTTAAGCTCCTGTGTTATTGGGACAATACAGCCATACTTTGTGGATGAATCAGGGACAGATTACGTCACTCTCTCTCTCTCTCTCACATCAGCTTCCCTATGGCACAGTCTGGCTCCACACTGAGCAACATGGTGGCGCTGGTGAACTTCTTCACAGGCCCAGGGAGAGTCAGTGGGAGATGTAACAGGCACTCGGTCCATGCGTTTTCAGAGCAGGTCTGTGGTAAGATCACAGACTGACTCCCCTAACCGAATCCCCACTAAACACCCCCCCACCAGGCCTGGGACCTCCCTGTGTCTGGGGTGGGGGGGTGGGGGTGGTGCGCAGAAGGGCCGCCCATGGTGGGGGGGGTCTCTGACTGTGTTTTACTGATGAGGTATCAGCCTGATGGAGGACCAGGGCCAGGGCCTGGGCCCCGTATTCACACACCTGATTAACACACCTGAGCACCGGCTGAGTGTGAGTGTGTGAGTGCAGGGTACAGAGTCCTGTTATGGGGGTGCAGGGTACAGAGTCCTGTTATGGGGGTGCAGGGTAAGGAGTCCTGTTTTGGGGTGCAGGGGGGCATTATGTTCCTACCCCCGGGAAATGGATCAGTTCTGTGACATGGCGTGGTCATGGAACTACATTTCCCACGATCCTTGTGGAGCACTCCTCGGACAGAAAGCACCCTTTCTTCTTCTGTGGTTCCGTTGGCAGGTTGCCATCCCGGGAGAAGCGTAAGACCTTGTGACTGTGCTTGGCCAGTGCACTCAGGGATACATTTTATACTCCTCATAATTCTGCAGGCGCCTGTGGATCGGTTATGGACCCGGTGAGCTCTGGCCACTCTTCCGTGTGACAAAATGGGCTATAAATAGGATTTAATTTAGCCTCTAAAATTAATCAAACGGATTAACACAGTCAACTTCTAATGATTTTTCATGTGGAGTACTGTTAGTCCAGCAAGGGGAACGCAGGGAAAATTCATTCAACGGTTTATTCTGAATGCATATCAGGAAGTACTTATTTATTCAGCTTTACATACATACAGGCAAACACACATTCACAAACAAACACACTGACACATACACACTCACAAACACATGCACGCACACACACACTCACAAACATATGCATGCTCACACGCACTCAGAAACGCACACACTCGCAAACACACACACGCACGCACGCGCACACACACTCACAAACACGGACAAACACGGACACACACACACACACACACACTCATAATCACACGCATATACACACACACACACACACACACACACACACACACATACATGCACTCACAAATTCTCTCTCACACACACACACACACACACACAGTTATCAATGCATTGACTTTCTGCTAGGTCATGTCGCAGAGACAGACACCATGGTGGTGCTGGGTGTTGTAGTCCAGGCTTGGGGCCGTGTTGTAGTCCAGGCGTGGGGCAGGGTTGGATACTCTGCAGACTGACTGAGTTCTGTTGGTGATGTGTAAGTCGCCTGGACAACAGCATTTAAAGTGCCTGCAGTTTGATAAAGATTTTTCTTTTTACAAACCTGTAAATTGTGACTAAAACCAATGTTTAGTGATGAAATATTGCTTGTAAAAATGTATTGTGTGTGTGCATCTAATGTTACTTCTTCGAGCATATCTGCTTTTCAGTATGAACCGTCTATTTAAGTGGCTATTATAAGAGAAATAAGAGTTTGTACTAACCTGTGTGTTTTCTGCAGTTTGTACTGTACAGATAAGGTGTTGTCATGGCTGCTGTAGTTATGTCCTCCTCACGGGGAATTAACGCTGATTTAAAACGAACGCAGAACCGCACGATCTCCGGCTCCCATCCGCTTCATCTGTCACCATCGCTGTCTGTCCTGTGTGGCGTGCGTCTTTACCGTGGTGCATGATGGGATTGCGCTGCCCCCCGCTGCTTTCTGCTGTCCGTCCTCCATCACGCTATTCCACACGCGCTCCCATTCCCGCTTCCCCGCGATCCCTGTGTCGGGAATGTGTGGTGGAGATCTCGTGCATGACGGTGGTTGTGTCTTTCCGCACTTTGTTTGGTTGTTTTATAAGTGGGTGGAGTTTTAGCGCTGCACAGGAACTAGCCGCTGGTCGTTAGCGGTGACTTCGTCCGCTGCTCACCTTTGACCCTCTTCCTGCTTTGTTATTCTGTACGTGACAGAAGGCTAACATGGAGCCCCTGAGCATTAACACCTCCTGCGTTTACTGGAGACCTCCAATGACATGGCCCTAACCTCTAATGACACCTTAACCTTCTCCATACGGGTACTGTACAGGAGGCAGTGTGGGCTCCTCCCTTAATATAAGTATCATCCCCCCCCCTTCAAACTACAGATCTAACCGCGTTCTACGATATAGTGTACTCACCATGCACGTGATTCCTACTGTTGTACTAACTGCATTCTGTGATATTTAACCCACTCACTGCATTAGATTCTAACTCTCAGTCTCAGTGCATTCTGTGATATTTAACCCACTCACTGCATTAGATTCTAACTCTCAGTCTCACTGCATTCTGTGATATTTAACTCACTCACTGCATTAGATTCTAACTCTCAGTGCATTCTGTGATATTTAACTCACTCACTGCATTAGATTCTAACTCTCAGTGCATTCTGTGATATTTAACTCACTCACTGCATTAGATTCTAACTCTCAGTCTCAGTGCATTCTGTGATATTTAACTCACTCACTGCATTAGATTCTAACTCTCAGTCTCTGTGCATTCTGTGATATTTAACTCACTCACTGCATTAGATTCTAACTCTCAGTCTCAGTGCATTCTGTGATATTTAACTCACTCACTGCATTAGATTCTAACTCTCAGTCTCTGTGCATTCTGTGATATTTAACTCACTCACTGCATTAGATTCTAACTCTCAGTCTCAGTGCATTCTGTGATATTTAACTCACTCACTGCATTAGATTCTAACTCTCAGTGCATTCTGTGATATTTAACTCACTCACTGCATTAGATTCTAACTCTCAGTGCATTCTGTGATATTTAACTCACTCACTGCATTAGATTCTAACTCTCAGTGCATTCTGTGGTTCTTGGTGTTCTCACAATGCTGTGGAATTAAACAACACTTCTGGGCTGCAGGTCCTTTGACCTTCTCCATCCAATTATCTTTTCTGAAGCTGACACACTTACTTTCATGCTAATTTCACCGTTCAGCTTTCTTCTGCTATTAATATTACAGCGAATAACTCCCAGCTCATATCATGTCATAATCACGCAAAAATAATAAAGCAGTCGGTGGTCAAAGGTGTTCTGGTAGCAGTAACAATACAGTTGTGATGTAAATTGGTGTGGTTATGAAAATATTTGAGTGTGGCGGGGGAGGGGGAGGGTGTTTTTCAGTAAAACGTCATATAACTATGTACATAATATCTTTCCTAGGATTACCATGTCTAAATTCTTTAAATCGTGTGGGAAGAAATTCATGCGGGATTTGCTTTTGAGAACTCTTTTTATGAGGAGGGTCTGCTTTTGAACAGAGTTTAGACTGTTTTCTTCTTCTGTGGTTCCCGGTAGCCCAGAGTGCTGCTGGGGCCACATGCAGTGTGTCATCTGATTGCAATCTTCTTTTTTTTGCTTTTAAAAAAAAGAGAAAAGCAATTAAGAGATTTTGTTTTCAGCACTTTTTTCAGGTGTGTGTGTTTCTTGGATGTTCTGTCTCCAGCATGTTTCTCCGTTCTTGATCCTAGGTCCCCTTACAAAGAAACAGAACGATGAGTTAGGTGGTAATGACGGGGCGCAGGACGAAGGTATTTTTTGATGCCAAACTGATTTGCATGACCAGGAACCCTCCGATTTTTTTCTTCTTTTACTTTTCTTAAATTTCTTGTCCTTCTTTTTGAAAAGTGAAGAGGTTTTTTTTCTTCCTAATTTTTGGCTGGATGTGTTTTGTCCTTTTTGCTTGATGTTCTGTCTCCCGTCGTTCTAGAATACTCACTTGTTATAATTAATAATTAATATGCTGTAGGTTCTTGCTTGAATTCTATTTTCTGTTTATATTTTTTTTACGTGTTGCATCCCACCCCTACCCCCAAAGAATTTAAACTGACTAATAACCCCTGTATCGATTCTTAACACCTCTTTTTGCATGGTTTTAGTGCCTCTCTGATTTTCTGAAATGCAGTTAAACCCCCCTCAGGAGAATCCTTGTCCATATTAGGGCTAACATGGAGGTACCTGATTAAAGTCTTGTGGTGAAGCACTTTTACCCATTTCCTACGCAACATGGTCTGTTCCTCAACTACGTATAATAAAGCCCAGTCTACATCAAACGCTGACTTCAGACGAGAGAGAGCTCAGAATATCCAAATTAAAATCTCAGAATGTCCGAAAGAAAACTATTCAGTCCAAACTGAAGCGGAAAGTAAACATAAACAAATGTTTCCATAACAACGACTCCGCATGCTTTACTGTTTCTTCTAGTGACCTTTATATGTGTGTTTAGTTTATCTAGCTAATATTAACGTTGTCTATATTTGTTTGGTACCGTGCTTTTTTTTAGCAACATAAACATAAACAGCAAAAAAAAATCTATCTTCATAAATAGTTACCGATACCATTGGGACACTTCTAGCTGTTCTCCTCACTGCATGATAATATATTTTGTCCAACATGTAGCCCTATGTTTCTAAAATACTCAACTTGAGACGAGACGAGACATGGTGAGTTTCGCAAACGCTAGCCTACGAAAGGACAAGTTCTAAAACTGGACCGTACACACCGCTAACACTTTCTTTAAAAAAAACTTTCTAAATCCATCCCTCCCCGTCTGGTCTCGAGCCGGTTGTAGACTGGAGGAGAAGAACGAACACCAACGTTCACTTAAACACTTTTATTTATCTTCATCAAGTAACCCATACTAGAAGGACCACCAATTCCACTTTAATATTTCACAGCGACGAAGGCTTAATAAGGCATATTTACGCCGAGTCCTGGGAATAAAGACAGTGATAATCCTGAGCGTAATTATGCTCGTAGAGGCTGAGCAGAGAGTCGCCGTGTCTCTGGCGGCCGCGCGGGGGGGGGGGTTAGGGCTGAGGAAACGCACGGCCAAATCCCCGCTCGCCTGGACGGCTGACTTCAGATGGGAACGCCGCCGGAAGGGTAATCCTCTTTAACGTCGGACACGAGATGCCCCGGAAACGGCGGCCTCGGAAACGACGGCCTCGGCTGGGAATTTCCTTGAGGAAGCAAGGACTTATCCGGCGTTCCCTCTCCCAGAATACGCTGAGAGGGAGCTGAGGGAGGGGGTAGTGCCACATCACAGGGGGGCGGTGGACGAGCCCGAAACTGGGCCTGTGTGTGCGGGAGTTTGAGAGGAAACTGGTGAGCCTCGCTCTGCCTTACAGATCCAATGAGAGACGTAACGTCGGTGGTGACCGGTCGGAAAGCAGGATGTCTCCCCTGGCCTTCGTGCGATAACAAGGACAGAATGAACTGGAGAGTGTGGAACGAAACGTTGCGTGTGTCCAAAGAGTACGACGTCAACAGGAGAGGAAAGAGTGACACCGATTCCAGCCGATCAGGCTCGCACAGT
>NC_083763.1:1658316-1660816 GCF_963514075.1 Conger conger | reverse complement strand
GCGTATTGCAGTACGTGACACATTCCTAACGGCCGTAATTATTATGTACTTCTGCGGAGCGGGGAGATGAGCCCGGATCGCCGGCCGGAGCGTCTCCATTTCACCTCCAGAGCTCTTTATCCTCGCTCAGCGTCCAATCAAAACGAAATATAAATTATGAATGCGTATGAATTATGAAATGAAGTCTCTTTCTCCGTCTGAGCCCGGGTTTATAGAGGAAACGAGGACAGATTCTCCGATTCACCGAGGGGAATGAACGAGGAAGGAGAACGGCAGGGGTTTGGGAAGCGGCACGTATTTGTGTCGTTGGCACTGTTAACGTAATCATGACGTAGGCACTGTTAACCTAATCATGACGTAGGCACTGTTAACATAATCATGATGTAGGCACTGTTAACCTAATCATGACGTAGGCACTGTTAACATAATCATGACGTAGGTACTGTTAACGTAATCATGACGTAGGCACTGTTAACGTAATCATGACGTAGGCACTGTTAACATAATCATGATGTAGGCACTGTTAACGTAATCATGACGTAGGCACTGTTAACGTAATCATAACGTAGGCACTGTTAACGTAATCATGACGTTCCCACTGTAGTCTAGTGGCTAAGGTGCCTGTAGCCTAGTGGCTAAGGTGCCTGTAGTCTAGTGGCTAAGGTGCCTGTAGCCTAGTGGCTAAGGTGCCTGTAGCCTAGTGGCTAAGGTGCCTGTAGTCTAGTGGCTAAGGTGCCTGTAGTCTAGTGGCTAAGGTGCCTGTAGCCTAGTGGCTAAGGTGCCTGTAGTCTAGTGGCTAAGGTGCCTGTAGCCTAGTGGCTAAGGTGCCTGTAGTCTAGTGGCTAAGGTGCCTGTAGCCTAGTGGCTAAGGTGCCTGTAGTCTAGTGGCTAAGGTGCCTGTAGGCTAGTGGCTAAGGTGCCTGTAGCCTAGTGGTTAAGGTGCCTGTAGTCTAGTGGCTAAGGTGCCTGTAGCCTAGTGGTTAAGGTGCCTGTAGTCTGGGGGTTAAGGCGCTTGACTGGGTCCTGGTAGGTTGGTGGTTCAAGACCCAATGTAGCCACAATACGATCAGTGCAGCCGTTGGGCCCTTGAGCAAGGCCCTTAACCCCATGTTGCTCCAAGGGGGGATTGGACCCTGCTTAGTCTAATCAACTACAAGTCGCTTTGGATTAGCGTCAGCTAAATAACAGATATCATGTAACAGTGTGAGAGGGGACGTGGTGATGTGGAAACCGGAGGGCTGCAGACTCCATGGGAGTGTCTTTCTCTGATGTTATCCATTCTGTCCCTGTCCTGGCTGCCTGTGGCCGCTGACGTACTGGAGCACTTCGGGTGTTTTGCACAAGGTGCCCCATTTTCAGGGGGCACTGCGGGGGGTCAGCAGGCCCTTGAACACACAGATACATCCTCCCGCTACGTGAGGTCCCCGGTGGGAATCCTGCAGGGTGAGAAGCAGATGGTAACGCTTTTTAAACGGTTTTTCCTGGCAAAGAGGGTAGCGGCAGATAGTGTCCGTTCCTCAGAGATTTAAACCTTGAAATTAAACTACAGTAACACGCTGCATACTTGGATCATTCATCACTCATAATTGGAACGGTGAGAAACAGGCAAAACGGTCACAGAAGAAGGAAGCGATCGGAGAGAGATATCCCGAGCAGGAAGACGGTAAAGTCGGGTTCTTTTAATGTTCGCTCTCGGTCTGTTGCTCGTTCACCCTGGATTCCCGCGCGGTCGAGGTTACCACAGCCATGTAAACCTTAACGACGGGTTTATGGCGTCCCCCCCCGGCGCTGTACGGCTCCTCTGGGTGCGTTTACGGGGCTGTTTTACCGCCGTCCGGCCGCGGTAACGACCGCCAACACGGTTAGTTAGGAGAGCGCTGGAGCCGAGGCGCGGGAGGTTTATGGGTGCCACCGCTGGCCCCCTGCCGAGGCCGGTTTACCTGTCTCTCTGCGAGGCCCCTCCACGTTACCCTCCTGATGAGGTTTTTAACGACCGGGGGGGGTTTCATTTGCCTCTGTCTGGCTCTCTGGGGTCGTTACATGGAGGCTGAGCGTGAGGGGGGGCGGGGGGGGGGAGGGGGGGAACTTGCAATGACATGCTGCGGTTAGATGTCTCTGACCCCCAAGCTCCAGAGATGGTCAAAGAGAAGGCCTGGTTCTAGAGCTGGGTGTCTGTATGTCTGCATGTCTGCACGTCAAACTCTCCAGAGAAAGGTTTGCAGGTGGTTGAGACTCTTGAGGAAAGTTTGCAGGTGGTTTAAACTCTCTTCCGGTGGTCTGGACCCTACAGAAACATTCACAGGTGGTCTATACTCGAGAGCAGGGCTGCCCAACCCTGTTTCTGGAGATCTAACGTCCTGCAGGTTTTCATTTCAACTGTAATTTGGCACACCTGATTCCACTGATTTGGAGCTCAGTGTGATCTCTGACTGTTCAATGAGGTGTGCTTTTTTAGGGTTGAAATTAAAATATACTCATCTCAGGAACGGGGGTGGGCAGC
>NC_083763.1:1648316-1653316 GCF_963514075.1 Conger conger | reverse complement strand
GTTTAGACCGACGCGCTGGTTTAGACTGACGCGCTGGTTTAGACCGACGCGCTGGTTTAGACTGACGCGCTGGTTTAGACTGACGCGCTGGTTTAGACTGACACGCTGGTTTAGACTGACGCGCTGGTTTAGACTGACGCGCTGGTTTGACTGACGCGCTGGTTTCGACTGACGCGCTGGTTTTGACTGACACGCTGGGTTTGACTGACGCGCTGGGTTTGACTGACACGCTGGGTTTGACCGACGCGCTGGTTTAGACTGACGCGCTGGTTTAGACTGACGCGCTGGTTTAGACTGACGCGCTGGTTTAGACTGACGCGCTGGTTTAGAGTGCTGTGACTCACGTGTGTGACATGTGACACGCTGCAGTGTGTTAATTACACTCATCATTAATGTGTTAATTACACCCATCCCATTACATTGTGCCATTAGAAACCGGGCCTCGTTAATTGGCTTTTATCCTCAGAAGGCCTGTTGGTCGCTGGATTTATGAAATTCCCATCGTTCCTGCTTTTGTTGCTCAGGAGCGCGTTGGACTGGCCGTGGGATCCTCAGACACCGGAGGAACAGATGGGTGAAGGGTAACGCTCGGTAAACAACCTCTCGGATATGTCATCCGCCATTTTGTACATGAAGCCTTGTATATTCTGATGGATTTTGATTGGCTGTCAGTGTTTTATCGTTCATGTAGCTGACTTAACTTGTGATCTCGCACATTAAAGGGTTAAGTGATTGGCACCAGGCTTTTGATATGAAACCAGATGATGGGGATTCTGCTCCCAGTGCGAGAGGATAATATGAATATTGAATATCGTTCTGATTTGTATGCATCCGGGAATATAGAAACAAAATGAAATTGCATTTTCGATAAGCGGGAACTTATCTCCTGTCTTCAGAGATCAACTGCTTCACATGTGACGGGAGGGAACGGCGCGCTGCGATTGGCTAATATCCTTCGCATCCTTTTCATCTCTCCGTGTGTAATCAGCGAGGCTGGCTGGTTTTATGTATTTTTTAATGCAATTTGCGGTATTCAAATTTATCACTGAAAGATTGTTTTCATTAGCGCTGACAATGGTGCTGATATTTCAGCAGATGGCTGCGTTTCAATTTCAGCTTCGGCGTGAGACCTGAGACGCAGCGAAACCAAACAACGGTGAATCATTTAAACACCAGACCCAGCGGCTTCGAGTGTGTTCCTCCATCCATCCATCCATCCATCCATCCATCCATCCATCCGTCCATCCGTTATCCTAACCCGCTTATCCTGAACAGGGTCGCAGGGGGCTGGAGCCTATCCCAGCATACATTGGGCTAAAGGCAGGAATACACCCTGGACAGGTCTCCAGTCCATCGCAGGGCACACACACCATTCACTCACACACTCATACCTATGGGCAATTTAGACTCTCCAATCAGCCTAAGCTGCATGTCTTTGGACTGTGGGAGGAAACCGGAGGACCCGGAGGAAACCCACGCAGACACGGGGAGAACATGCAAACTCCGCACAGAGAGGCCCCGGCCGACCGGGATTCGAACCCAGGACCTCCTTGCTGTGAAGCAGTGCTACCCACTGCACCATCCGTGCCCCCCCACTGCACCATCCGTGCCCCCCCCCCACCCCCCCCACTGCACCATCCGTGCCCCCCCCCCACTGCACCATCCGTGCCCCCCCACTGCACCACCGTGCTGCCTCAGGTGCGTTCCTGTGGATGTAAATAAGCTTTAATCAGAGCCCTGATCAGGACAGCGGCTCTTCTGTGAGTGAATAAATAAAGAGGCCTTTAACGGAACTGACGGCTCGCGGAGACAGACCCGCGTTAAATCCCCTGGCCTTCCGCCGCGTGATTGGCTAATATACCAGCGGCCGGACGCGGGGGGAGGGGCCAGGCCTTGAGTCAGGAACGCCGGCATTCCTTACGGAGCGTTGACACCGTACTTATCTCTCCGCCCGACGCGCGTCTCGTAAAACACACACCAGCACTCGGCCGAGAGGCGTATTTCAGCCAGCGGGCCTCAGAGGGGGGTAAATAATGGAGCATCCTTGTGGAGGACAGGGGCTGATTGGTGGGGTAAATACAGGCACTGCCCCCCCCCCTTATGGCCAGTGTAATGTAGTATTAGCCTGATGGCATGTGTGTGTGTGTGTGTGTGTATGTGTGTGTGTGTGTGGGGTGTATATGTGTGTGTGAGTGTGTGTGTGTGTGTGTGTGTGTGTGTGTGTGTGTGTGTGGGGTGTGTGTATGTGTGTGGGGTGTATATGTGTGTGTGTAGTGTGTGTAGTGTGTCTGTGTGTGGGGTGTGTGTGTGTGTGTATGTATGTGTGCGTGTCTGTGTGTGTGTGTATGTGTGTGGGGTGTGTGAGTGTGTGTGTGTATGTGTGTGTGTGTATGTGTGTGTGTGAGTGTGTGTGTGTATGTGTGTGGGGTGTGTGGGGTGTGTGTGTGTGTGTGTGTGTGTGTGCAGTATGTGTATATGCGCGTGCACTTTTAAATGTTTCATGAGCCTCCTGCAGTGGCTGATTATGGGGAGAATCAGTGCCTGGATGTGAACATTCATCTGCGTTAGAGCTGAACTCTCACTGTGCCACCGCTTTAAGAGCACAGTGTCACACCTCTAATTGTCCCCCCCGCAACATGTCCATAAGTGGCTCGAGTTCCACAGTTATTTCCTCATAAATCGAGGCTCGCAGTCGCTGATGTGTTGATGTGACAGGAACCTGACCCAGCAGGATGAAGGGTAGATAACTCTGCCTGCTCTGTATCCAGGCCTCTCGTTCCCCCTTGTTAAGGATTCCTGCTTGCGATGCTGAAATAAAAGATCGTTTGTCAAACGCGATATTAGCAGGTAACGTCCAATTTCCCGTCCCTCCCGCGCGCCGCATTAGTGCGTCCCCCGCGCGGGCGGCCATTACGGCTCCGCTGGCTCTGCGTGGGGCTCAAGGCTGCCGCAGGCTGCTGGCGGCTCAGCACAGCGATGGAGAAAAGGCCCAGACGCATTAGCCACCGTTCGGCACGACTTTGTTTGTGCACAGACCTCCCCGTGACGCAGGTAGAAAAGGGGCTTTTCCCGCCTCTCCCGCCTCTCCCGCCTCTCCCGCCCGGTCCCATCGATCATGCCGCACGCTCTGCGTTTTTTTCGGCGTTCCTGAAATCCACCGGTGGGGAATCGGAGAGAACCAGGACTCTAGAAGGCTTAAGGGTCTTATGGCATGTTTTGGGGCTTGGGCGGGGGATCTGTATCAGTAGGCTGCCCCCCCCCCCCCCCCCCCAGGATCAGCAGGGGCTCCCTGCACCCCCCCCCCCCCCCCCTTCAGGAGGAGAAAGAGGAGGAGATGCAGTGACTACAGAACATCTTGGCACTTCACTGTGAAATCCCTCTTGACCTGCCCCTACCCCCTCATCCTCCCCACAGGCTTCTGAAATAAAATATAAAATATAAAACGGGTCTGATTTCATTCTGCCAGACAATTCGCAGCATGCCCTGCGAGTGGCCTTTGTTCCGATAAACATCCGGCTTCTTTTATTTTCTCATCTCCGCTGGACCCTGATGGAACTCCTGCCGCTGCACAGCGGAAGAATGGAGACATTCCAGAGACATTCCGGAGCGTTCCTGGTCATTCCTCGCCCTGCTGTAATGGAGCCGTTTCTGTGAGGTTCCCCGGCTGAAGGATGGGCTGTAGGGGGGGCTGTGGGGGCCGTGGGGGCTGTAGGGGCCGTGGGGCGTGGGGGCGTGGGGGCTGTAGGGGGGCTGTAGGGGGCGTGGGGCGTGGGGGCTGTAGGGGGGCTGTAGGGGGCGTGGGGCGTGGGGGCTGTAGGGGGGCTGTAGGGGGCGTGGGGCGTGGGGGCTGTAGGGGGGCTGTAGGGGGCGTGGGGCGTGGGGGCTGTAGGGGGGCTGTAGGGGGCGTGGGGGCCGTGGGGGCTATAGGGGGGCTGTAGGGGGCGTGGGGGCTGTAGGGGGGCCGTGGGGGCTGTAGGGGGCGTGGGGGCTGTAGGGGGCGTGGGGGCTATAGGGGGGCTGTAGGGGCTATAGGGGGGCTGTAGGGGGGCCGTGGGGGCCGTATCGGGGGCCGTGGGGGCTATAGGGGGGCCGTGGGGGCTATAGGGGGGTCGTGGGGGCTGTAGGGGGGTCGTGGGGGCTGTAGGGGGCCGTGGGGGCTGTAGGGGGGCGTGGGGGCTGTAGGGGGGCTGTAGGGGGGCCGTGGGGGCTATAGGGGGGTCGTGGGGGCTGTAGGGGGCCGTGGGGGCTGTAGGGGGGCGTGGGGGCGTGGGGGCTGTAGGGGGGCCGTGGGGGCTATAGGGGGGTCGTGGGGGCTGTAGGGGGCCGTGGGGGCTGTAGGGGGGCGTGGGGGCGTGGGGGCTGTAGGGGGGCTGTAGGGGGGCCGTGGGGGCTGTAGGGGGGCCGTGGGGGCTGTAGGGGGCGTGGGGGCTGTAGGGGGGCCGTGGGGGCTATAGGGGGCCGTGGGGGCTGTAGGGGGGCCGTGGGGGCTGTAGGGGCTGTAGGGGGGCCGTGGGGGCTGTAGGGGGGCCGTGGGGGCTGTAGGGGGGCGTGGGGGCTGTAGGGGGGCTGTAGGGGGGCCGTGGGGGCTGTAGGGGGGCCGTGGGGGCTGTAGGGGGGCCGTGGGGGCTGTAGGGGCCGTGGGGGCTGTAGGGGCCGTGGGGGCTGTAGGGGGGCCGTGGGGGCTGTAGGGGCCGTGGGGGCTGTAGGGGGGCTGTAGGGGCCGTGGGGCTGTAGGGGGGCTGTAGGGGGGCTGTAGGGGGGCTGTAGGGGCCGTGGGGCTGTAGGGGGGCTGTAGGGGGGCGTGGGGCCGTGGGGGCTGTAGGGGGGCGTGGGGGCTGTAGGGGGGCGTGGGGCCGTGGGGGCTGTAGGGGGGCTGTAGGGGGGCGTGGGGCGTGGGGGCTGTAGGGGGGCTGTAGGGGCCGTGGGGCTGTAGGGGGGCTGTAGGGGGGCTGTAGGGGGGCGTGGGGCCGTGGGGGCTGTAGGGGGGCGTGGGGGCTGTA
>NC_083763.1:1638316-1643316 GCF_963514075.1 Conger conger | reverse complement strand
AGCTGCTTTACGGGGCCGAATCGAGTGTGCGCCGTGCCGTGTGCTCACCTTGGCTCTGCGGCGTGCGGGGGGGGGCGGGGCCGGTTGTAACGGCGATATTGACCGCACAGATCCCGGAGGTCGGCTGAAGTTCAGCGCTGCGATCATATTTATGACGCTCCATAAAAACAGGAGCCCGGGAAGCCCGGCTCCTCTGCGGATCCGTGTTTGTGATCCGTGTTTTCTCTTAGACTGATTGCTTCTATTTCCCAGGAATACTGTGTATTCCCCCCCCCCCCCCCTCCCCCGCACATCCCCCGTAATCCTCCTGATTTCTGGATTTCTCCATTAATGGTTTAACGAGGGATGTATGCTCTCAACTCCATGACTCGCGTTGACCGGATTACCGAGAAATTAAAGGCTTTGGTCGTTTCCTACCGTTTCAGCGTCGGGAGCAGGGGGTGTGTCCGGTCCCGTCCTGCGGCCCGTATATCTGCCGGTTGTCAAGGTTACGGGCGAGGGTCTGGTCTGCGGTTAGCGTGAGGCGCGGGAGTGAAGGGGATTGATCTGGTCCTGTTCTGACCGCTCCTCTTGAGCTCTGATTCCAGGCGCGCTGTCGCGCCGCATTAGCCGATGATGAAGAACGTGTTCCTGATGTTGTGAAACTCCGATATCTCAGCGCAGGGCCCGGCCGGATCTGGCCTTCAGTGTCCGCCGTTATTGATATTTGTGGGGCGCCGAGGCGGTGGTGTGGAATACCGAAATATACACGGCGGGTCGGCGTGTGGGAGGTCAGGCCGGCGGGAGCCGAGGAGGAGGAGGAGGAAGAGGAGGAGGTGAAGAATTACACTGGCCGCTCTGTGTATCTGCCTCCCGCTCCAGAGCTGAGAGGGCGGGGGTTCATTTCTTAATTCCTGAGGGCTCTCCTCGTCTCCCAAGTTGACTTTTGAAGTGGTGACTAAGCCGCTCAATGTTCCCATCGGAGAATTAGGCTGGTGCCCGGCGTTCCCATCGGAGAATTAGGCTGGTGCCCAGCGTTCCCATCGGAGAATTAGGCTGGTGCCCGGCGTTCCCATCGGAGAATTAGGCTGGTGCCCGGCGTTCCCATCGGAGAATTAGGCTGGTGCCCGGCGTTCCCATCGGAGAATTAGGCTGGTGCCCGGCGTTCCCGTTCCACAGTTCTCTCCCTGTTCTTTTGCTAATCCACACATGCTCCTCTCAGAAAGGGATAAATGATGTAACCACATACAATATTATTAATAGAATACTATGAGAAAATAATGGGTAAATATGTAATCAATAATAATAGTTATAACAATGACATAATAATCATAGTAACAGATAAAAGGAGACCCTGGCAAAGTCACCGCAGACTGGCGGGATCATGACTGTAAAATTACCAACATCTTCAGTTACACTACTCTTAAGCCCCGCCCCCCGACCCTGAGAGAACAATTCACTGTTATTTATACAGCTCTTCTCAATGCAGACTGTCCCAAAGACGCTTTACAGAGGAACAGCAGGGCAATACCGGCCCTCAGCCCCCAGACAGCACAGAGTGAGCTCCTCCTCTGTGTCTCTCCTCCTCTGTGTCTCTCCTCCTCTGTGTCTCTGCTCCTCTGTGTGTCTCTGTGCTCCTCCTCTGTGTCTCTGCTCCTCCTCTGTGTCTCTGCTCCTCCTCTGTGTCTCTGCTCCTCTGTGTGTCTCTGCTCCTCCTCTGTGTCTCTGCTCCTCTGTGTCTCTGCTCCTCCTCTGTGTCTCTGCTCCTCTGTGTGTCTCTGCTCCTCTGTGTCTCTGCTCCTCTGTGTGTCTCTGCTCCTCCTCTGTGTCTCTGCTCCTCTGTGTGTCTCTGCTCCTCTGTGTCTCTGCTCCTCT
Organism: Conger conger; assembly: GCF_963514075.1. Lineage (NCBI taxonomy): Eukaryota > Metazoa > Chordata > Actinopteri > Anguilliformes > Congridae > Conger > Conger conger. Next base: position 1,641,462 of record NC_083763.1, on the reverse strand, counting down.
GTGTGTCTCTGCTCCTCTGTGTGTCTCTGCTCCTCCTCTGTGTCTCTGCTCCTCTGTGTCTCTGCTCCTCCTCTGTGTCTCTGCTCCTCTGTGTGTCTCTGCTCCTCTGTGTCTCTGCTCCTCTGTGTGTCTCTGCTCCTCTGTGTGTCTCTGTGCTCCTCCTACAGCTCTGCTCTGTGTCTCTGCTCATATCAGACTCAGCAGCATGTCCACATCTTGCTGTGTAACCTTGTATACCTGACATGTTGACATCAGTTCCCTGCGACTGATGAGAACACGTCTCCCCGCACCTCGCGTGTTTCCCCAGGTGACGTGCGCAGTGTTTTTATCCTGCGGGGACGTGTCGAGTGCTTTCATCCCCAGGCAGAGCGCTCTCGGGCGTAATAGCGTCTGAAACTCTAACTCCCCGTGTGTCTGTGTGCCGGGAGCTGGAGCTGGAGCTGGCAGCCTGAGCAGCCACAAACAGCGCCCCCTCCAGGACTGGAGTTAAACCCGCAGACACAGCGCCCCCTCCAGGACTGGAGTTAAACCTGCAGCCGCTCAGCTCAGGACTGTGTGATGTTGGGGGGGGTGCTCAGTGTGGCCGTCCCTCCCCAGTGAAGACGAATCGCTCAGGAGCCAAAGCCTCTTCTTCTGCGGCGTGAAAAGCAGCAGAATTAAGTTCTGAGGCGGCTTAGTGTATCATTGTACAGGGAGTTATTATCATGTAAAGAATAAGGAAGCTCTGGCATTATTAATTTATTTAGTATTTTTCTCTTTCTCTTGTTTGTTGGTATTGGGTGACAGCTTGTGGGTTTTTGTTGTGGCAGATTTGTGATGAGGCTTGTTGAAAATTCCCAGCATCCCCTGCGGTTGTGTTGGCTAGCTTCCGTCTGATTGGCTTCAGCTGTTTTGGGCCAGGAAACGACGGGTCGGCCAGGGTATTCAGAACTTGCACTGCTGATGCCAAAATGGACACCTCTCAGCTAGCTCTCAAACTCTAAAATATCTGTGCAACACAGTTAATGTGACCTGGAATCATTTAAGACAGAAGTGATTTATGTTTTAATCTTATATTTTTATTAGAACCAACTTGTTCATTTTCATTTTGTAGTCACTAATGTTTCTATCAGTGAAAATAAACATTATTTCATATTTACCTCCCTTGAATCCTTTTCTGGAACAGTTCTGAGGCACTGAAGATTGGGGTCCAGGTATATAAATATTTTAACAGACCTTGCTCTGGCCAAGAAGCGGTTATGTGTTGCTGCATCTTTGTAATGGGTTTTTAATACAATAGTTTTTAATTTTTCTGGGAAGAGCGATTGTCCTCCGATTTCCTTCAGCCTTCGGCTGCATATTCACCTCTTCCTCACGCTCTCTGGATGCTCGTTCAGGCCTTGCCGTTGTTTCCCTTTCTCTCCGAAGTCAGACGCGAACGTGAACCTGGCTGACACCGCTCTGTGGAAAAACACTTTGCTGATGTTTATGACAAAAATTGTTTTTCAATATTATGTTCAATTATGATTAAATCTGGCACCAGAGTACGGTGTCTGAAAAGGTGAAGCTTTGTGGTGTCTTGACCCTTCTCCGTTACGTAAATCAATTTCTTTGCTATATGCAATTATATTTCAGCTGTACTTTCCACTTACAAGACATTTGTATTCCCTCGCTGCTGTTATTCCACTGGCAGTCTTTCACAGTTTTCGAGCTCAAAACAGTTTCCCTTTCTTATTAAACTGAGATGTAGATGTGGACATGTTTTCAGTCATCGATCTGGACTGGGGCTGGGGCGTGAAGTTTGGGAACTTTGCTAATGTTAGCTCTGAGAGAAGTGACTTCCCTAAAGTTATTAAAAATGTTCATTAAACGTCTCCTTGTGAGAATAATTGTCTGGAGACATTATGAAAGTTAAAATATTGCAAAATCTAGATTGCTATCAGTTGATTGTGAATGTTATGAAGAGTATAATTTTGTGCTCTTATGAGACAGCTCAATGGTTCTGTGAAGATGAGGGCATGGAGTCTGCTGAAAGTGCCTTTACATTTATTGGTGCGTTTTGTCCCATTTCGGACCAGCGCGTGTGTAAATCAAACGTAGCGTGCCGACCTTGTGTCTGTCTGTCTCTGCGCTGTGTTTCTGTCTGTCTGTCTGTCTCTGCACTGTGTCTGTCTGTCTGTCTGTCTGTCTCTGCACTGTGTCTGTCTGTCTGTCTGTCTCTGCACTGTGTCTGTCTGTCTGTCTGTCTGTCTGTGCGCTGGGTTTCTGTCTGTCTGTCTGTCTGTCTGTCTCTGTACTGTGTCTGTCTGTCTGTCTGTCTGTCTCTGCGCTGGGTTTCTGTCTGTCTGTCTGTCTCTGCGCTGTGTTTCTGTCTGTCTGTCTGTCTGTCTCTGCACTGTGTCTGTCTGTCTGTCTGTCTGTCTGTCTGTCTGTCTCTGCGCTGTGTTTCTGTCTGTCTGTCTGTCTGTCTGTCTGTCTCTCTCTGCGCTGTGTTTCTGTCTGTCTGTCTGTCTGTCTCTGCGCTGTGTTTCTGTCTGTCTGTCTGTCTGTCTGTCTCTGCGCTGTGTTTCTGTCTGTCTGTCTGTCTGTCTGTCTCTGCACTGTGTCTGTCTGTCTGTCTGTCTCTGTACTGTGTCTGTCTGTCTGTCTGTCTGTCTCTGTGCTGGGTTTCTGTCTGTCTGTCTGTCTGTCTGTCTCTGTGCTGTGTTTCTGTCTGTCTGTCTGTCTGTCTCTGCACTGTGTCTGTCTGTCTGTCTATCTGTCTGTCTCTGTACTGTGTCTGTCTGTCTCTGCACTGTGTCTGTCTGTCTGTCTGTCTGTCTGTCTGTCTGTCTGTCTCTGCGCTTGGTGTCTGTCTGTCTCTGTACTGTGTCTGTCTGTCTGTATCTGTACTGTGTCTGTCTGTCTGTCTGTCTCTGCGCTGGGTGTCTGTCTGTGGTCTGCCGCGGGTTTTCGTCACACATGACATCATTATTCCAGTCTGTTAATGTTGAGTTAGCGCGGCCCGTCTGTTCCAGCACGTTCTACACAATCAAATTAAAGTTAATAACACCAACGACTTTGCTCAAAATTAATTTGCTGGTTGAAACAAAATACTAACGCTGTCATAATGTATGTAGCGATAATTTGGAATCATGTTTTTTTTTTTATAACGACAAGAGGGAACA
>NC_083763.1:1625816-1633316 GCF_963514075.1 Conger conger | reverse complement strand
TAGGAGTGTGGCAGACACACACGCACACACCTCCCCCCCCCCCACACACACACACAGACTGTCTCTCACACACACACACACACACACACACACACTCAGACACACACACGCCTCTCTCTCCCCACCCACACACGCACACACCTCCCCCCATACACTCAGACTGTCTCACACACACACACACACACTCAGACACACACACACCTCTCTCTCCCCCCCCACACACACAGACTGTCTCTCTCTCTCACACAGACATGCACACACACACACACACTCCTGGCCTTGCTGAAAACGCTACAGACGCAGAACCACACATCGATTGGTCGCCTCTCCTGGATAAACAGGCTGGCAGGTCTGTGATCGAGGCAGCAAGGCTCCCATCTGGGACCTCATGGAAATATAGAGCTTTAGTGGAGAGGCAGACCCCTCCGCTGGGGGCTATTACCCCCCCCCCCACCCCCCCTGATGTGACACACAGCTCTTCAGTAACATCAGTCTCCCCTGAACACCTCTCCTGTCCACAGTTTGGCCCCTGAACACCTCTCCTCTCCACAGTTTGGCCCCTGAACACCTCAGGGCTTCAGGGTGACTCGTTAGACACGAGGACTTAAACGTTCAGAGCGACGTCATCATTACCGCTCGGACCGAGAGCCTCCTCAGACTGGAGTACGACGTGTCTTCTGCCCGCACGTTTAAACACGCAGGGTACAGTGTGCTGGACACTTCTTTGTCGGCCATTTTCAACGTGCCACTCTTGTTAGATTTAGGAATAAATTGTTATGGTTTCCCTGGACATCTGGAGAACATCAGCCGGTGTGTCTCATCTGCGTTTTAGATCCGCGGGTGAATAAATCATGAGGAATTACTCCCGAATAAAACGGCGTGTCCCGGTTTGATGGGCTGACACACACAGCTCTCCACACCACAGCGGCAGGAGCCCAGAGCCACACGCTCCCCCACACGCTCCCCCACACGCTCCCCAGAGCCACACGCTCCCCCACACGCTCCCCCACACGCTCCCCCACACGCTCCCCAGAGCCACACGCTCCCCAGAGCCACACGCTCCCCCACACGCTCCCCAGAGCCACACGCTCCCCCACACGCTCCCCCACACGCTCCCCAGAGCCACACGCTCCCCCACACGCTCCCCAGAGCCACACGCTCCCCCACACGCTCCCCCACACGCTCCCCAGAGCCACACGCTCCCCAGAGCCACACGCTCCCCAGAGCCACCAAAGCCACTCAGTGTTACATGTGTTTCTGGGCTCAGTGTTACATGTGTTTCTGGGCTCAGTGTTACAGGTGTTCTGGGCTCAGTGTTACAGGTGTTTCTGGGCTCAGTGTTACAGGTGTTCTGGGCTCAGTGTTACAGGTGTTCTGGGCTCAGTGTTACAGGTGTTCTGGACTCAGTGTTACAGGTGTTCTGGACTCAGTGTTACAGGTGTTCTGGACTCAGTGTTACAGGTGTTTCTGGACTCAGTGTTACAGGTGTTTCTGGACTCAGTGTTACAGGTGTTCTGGGCTCAGTGTTACAGGTGTTCTGGACTCAGTGTTACAGGTGTTCTGGACTCAGTGTTACAGGTGTTCTGGACTCAGTGTTACAGGTGTTTCTGGACTCAGTGTTACAGGTGTTTCTGGACTCAGTGTTACAGGTGTTCTGGACTCAGTGTTACAGGTGTTTCTGGACTCAGTGTTACATGACAGAAACATGTACATATGAACACACTGATGGTGACATGAGCTGGTACAAATATTCATGAACGATCGATCTGTAAGGCCTGGCTTAGGTAAGCAACAAGCGTCTGTTCGGAAAATACAAATACTTGGTAAAAATGCTGTAATGTTGGGTATTGATAAGCAAATGTCAGTAGAGAACAAGTTAGGTATTTATCTGAAAGCGTTTATGCAAATGTGAGTGAATGACTCAGCGGTAACATTAGTTAAGGAAGCGTCGGTAGAGAAATGGTCTAGTAGTCACAGAATTTCCAGGACGGTAAAAACATCGTTCTCTTTGACTCGGGCAAGTGACAGCTAAATAAACCGGCCCAAGCCAAACAGTGAGCACCTCTTACTGCTGAGGCCTGCCGGATAATTACCAGGTTGTGTTGCAGACTGGGGTAACGAAAAGAAAGAAAAAAAACCGGTCTTTGCAGTTAACGGCCCGGTGTTCCCCCCGGTTAGCGCTCCGGAGCGCCCCGGCCCATGAGCCTCGGCCTGGTTCACATCCCGCCGACACGCTCCACAGCGCTTCATCCGCCCTCTGCGCTAACATACGGCCCAAACAGCGCTGAGGCGGGCCAGGCTGAACAGGGACGGCGCTGCCACTGAGATATCTGTGTTTTATGTGAAGTAAGACGGTATATATTTAAGGACAGTGCCCCTCTGTTAGTATGGGAACGGTTCTGTGAAATGATTATTTTTCCTACGGTACATACTTAAGGCATTTAAAGTTGAGATCAGACATGAATTTGAGATATATAGTTTTTATTTATATTCCCAGACACACTGCAGCAGGAACAGAACCACATCTCTCCTCTTTCTCCTGGTGGTTTAAAATGGACAAACAGGAGAGATTTCTGAACCTCCCTTAGTGCCCCCACAGTGCACACCTTTACAAGGATGTGTTCCTCTCTCTCTCCCTCCATCTCTCCCTCCTTTCTTCTTCTTCTCACTTCCTCTCTCTCTCTCCATCCTTCCTTCTGTTTCTCTCTCTCTCTCTCTCTCTGTGTTACTCAGACTAACACATGGGGTCCTGTGTCAGACCCCCTCCAGACCCCCTCTCTGTGGGTCTCTCTGTGGGTCTCTCTGTGGGTCTCTCTGTGTCAGGCCCCCTCTCTGTGGGTCTCTCTGTGGGTCTCTCTGTGGGTCTCTCTGTGGGTCTCTCTGTGTCAGACCCCCTCCAGACCCCTCTCTGTGGGTCTCTCTGCGGGTCTCTCTGTGGGTCTCTCTGTGGGTCTCTCTGCGGGTCTCTCTGTGGGTCTCTCTGTGTCAGACCCCCTCTCTGTGGGTCTCTCTGGGTCAGACCCCCTCTCTGTGGGTCTCTCTGCGGGTCTCTCTGCGGGTCTCTCTGCGGGTCTCTCTGTGGGTCTCTCTGTGGGTCTCTCTGCGGGTCTCTCTGGGGGTCTCTCTGCGGGTCTCTCTGTGGGTCTCTCTGCGGGTCTCTCTGTGGGTCTCTCTGTGGGTCTCTCTGGGGGTCTCTCTGTGGGTCTCTCTGCGGGTCTCTCTGGGGGTCTCTCTGTGGGTCTCTCTGTGGGTCTCTCTGGGGGTCTCTCTGTGTCTGACCCCCTCTCTGCGGGTCTCTCTGTGGGTCTCTCTGCGGGTCTCTCTGTGGGTCTCTCTGCGGGTCTCTCTGTGGGTCTCTCTGTGTCAGATCCCCTCTGTGCGGGTCTCTCTGTGTCAGGCCCCCTCTCTGTGGGTCTCTCTGTGGGTCTCTCTGTGTCAGACCCCCTCTCTGTGGGTCTCTCTGCGGGTCTCTCTGTGGGTCTCTCTGCGGGTCTCTCTGTGGGTCTCTCTGTGTCAGAGCCCCTCTGTGCGGGTCTCTCTGTGTCAGGCCCCCTCTCTGTGGGTCTCTCTGTGGGTCTCTCTGTGTCAGACCCCCTCTCTGTGGGTCTCTCTGTGTGGTGTTGTTCTCTCTGCAGACGGGGTTTGTGGGTCTTGGCACGGCGCCTGATTCCGCTGCTCTTAAGCGCTTTGTTGCCAGGACAACGGCGACCCGGTCCCGCGGCGGGCAGCGCGCGGCGGATTAGCGCTGTTGACACGCGCGCCGCGGTGATTAGCGCAGAATTACCAACCTGGCCCCCGGGGGGGCAACTGACCCGAGGCTCTGACTTCTTCTGCCCCTGGGACACTGTTGCCATAGATACGGAGAATGACTGACAGGGCCGTCAGAACTACAACTACTCCCATTATTACCCATCATGCAGCTCTCCCAGAATACCGCTACTTCTGTTATTGTTTGCCCACGTTTGTTAGCTAGCATTTGTGTGCCAGCGTTTGTGAGCGAGCATGTGCACACTAGCATTTCTGCGCCAGCGTTTGTGATTGAGCTTGCGTTTGTGTATTAGCATTGGCATGCTAGCACTTGTGAGTAGCTAACGTTTGTGTATTAGCATTGGCATGCTAGCACTGGCTCTGCGACAGCCTGTGATGAATTAGCGGATGGGAGGGTTTAAGAGGCAGCACTGCGGAGAGCTGTGCGTGGATTTAGAGTGCTACCTCGCCCCTCGCACACTCTGTATTAATAAGTCAGGACCCCGCCACCAAACATTGTTTATTAAAAGCTGGCACTCGCTATTTTCCATCCGCTGCTTTATTTCCTGCGCTGGTTATAAACACGTCGTAATCGATACGGAGAGGTAGTGCGCGGCTCGGGAGGGGAGGAGGTCAGGCTTTTATATGTCTGTTTTTAAAATGGCTGTCGCCTGGCTGTCGATACCGCTGAGGGGAAACAATACAAAATAAAAGCGCGGTCCTGTCCGATGCATGACACTGCATTCATAAATAAACTGCAGTGGGACGTTAGTGTGATATAATAAATATGTGTTACTGTACTTTTTAAGAGCAGAATCTGCTGCAAGTGGCACTGGTGACTACAGATGCATGCTCATGCACTGGATTTAAACACAGGCAAGCTTGTGCAGTTATTGTTTTTATTACAGTTGTTTTATATTCAGCAGGGGTCAATCCCCCTTGGAGCAATGTGGGGTTAAGGGCCTAGCATTGACTCAGTGCCCGGTGGTTTATTTTGTGTCAGCGTTTTCGTCCTTAATCAGGGGGAAGCTCTCTCTCCAGACCTCTCTGTCTCTCTGGTTTTAACGGTCCCGTTGATGAGTGTGTACGTGTTTTTTAGGCGATTATCTACGGTTAGCCTTGTTAGTTCAGGTCACTCACCATGCAGAGTTCAAAAAGTCAGAATTACTGTCCCTGTCCGTGTTCCTCGGTGACGTTTCCACACTGCCCAGAAGTGTTGAGCCCTGTTTGTGTCACACTCCGCACACTGTGTGTCGTTTCTCCTCACAGTGTGTCATTCCCCTCACCGAGTGTGTAATTCCCCTTACAGAGTGTCATTCCCCTCACAGTGTCATTCTCCCTCACAGTGTGTCATTCTCCCTCACAGAGTGTCATTCCCCTCACAGAGTGTCATTCCCCTCACAGAGTGTGTCATTCCCCTCACAGAGTGTCATTCCCCTTACAGAGTGTGTCATTCCCCTCACAGTGTGTCATTCTCCCCTCACAGTGTGTCATTCTCCCTCACAGAGTGTCATTCCCCTCACAGAGTGTCATTCTCCCTCACAGAGTGCCATTCTCCCTCACAGAGTGGCATTCTCCCTCACAGAGTGTCATTCCCCTCACAGAGTGTCATTCTCCCTCACAGAGTGTCATTCCCCTCACCGAGTGTGTCATTCCCCTCACAGAGTGTCATTCCCCTCACAGAGTGTGTCATTCTCCCTCACAGAGTGTCATTCCCCTCACCGAGCGTGTAATTCCCCTTACAGAGTGTCATTCCCCTCACAGAGTGTGTCATTCTCCCTCACAGAGTGTCATTCCCCTCACAGAGTGTGTCATTCCCCTCAGTGTGTGTGAAAGGCTCCAGTGTACACTCTCTGGGTCGAGCGGCCATTTTCCTCACTCTGTCCAGGCGTCAGAGGGGCCGATAACAGGGCCCTCTTTGTAAACAACAGGTGCCGCCCCAGGGGATTCTGGGAACAAAGAAAAAGGGCGTGTTCTCCCTCCCCCGGCTGCAGCGAGTAAATCTGATAAGAATAGAAATATAATGGCAGCAGCCCCAGGATGAGTAGACACTTCTTAATTAAACAGCCCACGGCGCCCAAACCTGATTCAGTATGAAAATATGAAAATAATACGGCATTGTGCTGCTCCTTCTCTCTCCGAGACGCTGAAGTGTGGGAGCGCGTCTGGCAAACAGCGTGCGTCAGGAAGAGGCTGGAAACTGAGCGAGGAGAAGACTGGGGGCGGGGGGGTGTGGGGGGGGGCAGCTTCAAACATGCTCCTCACAGGACAACCGTGTGAGCGGAATGTTTAGCACCGATGGGCTAATTTATCATAGCCCCGTTGCCCCGGCAACCGGAGTTCTGAGGAATCATGTGATCCGGAGCAGTTTCTGTTGACTGGTCCTGAGTGACGGTCGTCGTGGAGAAGTGTTTCCGAGCAACCGCGGAGGGAGACGTCGGAGGTCTCTCTCTTCGGGGTTTTTTCTGGGAGCGTTGGGCGACAGACAGGCCTGGCAGCTGTGAAAGTGGCCCTTTGTGTTCAGCGATGTTTGTGTCTCCGGCTCCTCGGTCCGGCCCGCTCCTAATGCACCGCCGCGGCCTGATAAATGCTGACATCTTTTCTTTTGTTTGCTTTTCTGTTCTGAGCGGGGCTGAGTGCACGCTGCATTCGCAAGCCACTGCGCAACAACTTCGTCAGCTTGTGACAGGCCGGTTCTCTGTCTCTCAGGCCCGTTCTCTGTCTCTCAGGCCTGTTCTCTGTCTCTCAGGCCTGTTCTCTGTCTCTCAGGCCTGTTCTCTGTCTCTCAGGCCGGTTCTCTGTCTCTCAGGCCTGTTCTCTGTCTCTCAGGCCTGTTCTCTGTCTCTCAGGCCTGTTCTCTGTCTCTCAGGCCTGTTCTCTGTCTCTAAGGCCAGTTCTCTGTCTCTAAGGCCTGTTCTCTGTCTCTCAGGCCTGTTCTCTGTCTCTCAGGCCTGTTCTCTGTCTCTCAGGCCTGTTCTCTGTCTCTAAGGCCAGTTCTCTGTCTCTAAGGCCTGTTCTCTGTCTCTCAGGCCTGTTCTCTGTCTCTCAGGCCTGTTCTCTGTCTCTAAGGCCTGTTCTCTGTCTCTAAGGCCAGTTCTCTGTCTCTCAGGCCTGTTCTCTGTCTCTCAGGCCTGTTCTCTGTCTCTCAGGCCTGTTCTCTGTCTCTAAGGCCGGTTCTCTGTCTCTAAGGCCGGTTCTCTGTCTCGAAGGCCGGTTCTCGGTTCTCTGTCTCTCAGGCCTGTTCTCTGTCTCTCAGTCCGATTCTCTGTCTCTCAGGGGCTTTGACAAGTCTTAAGTTTGGATTTATCAGCAGCTTGTGTGAATTTGTCAGCATGAGTTTTCGGCTGGACCGAAAGGCCTCCTTTTCTACAAATGGTCATATATGAGTTTCTCTACGAGTTGGTTTCACAAACCATTTTTTTTTATACCACTGGCATCTCTGGTCAGTTTTCAATGAAAAGTTATCATTGGAGATGTATTGAACTTATAGTACTTTTGTTGTACTTGTATACAATTATTTCCTAATAACGAGAAAGCCATGTTCATGTACTGTCAGGCTGTATCGGTTTAACAGCTCAAATAATTGGGTATAATAACTTGGCTTTGAGAGGTTTTAAGTTGCAGTGAGTGACACATCTTGCCCCCCCCCCCCCCCCCCCAATGATAAATTGCTATTAATAGTTGATGACCCTTTCGAGCCTTGGATCCCAAACTTTTACAGTCTGAGGGACCACGGTAGGGTCAATGGCATCA
>NC_083763.1:1618316-1620816 GCF_963514075.1 Conger conger | reverse complement strand
GTTCCTCTATGGGTTCTTGTACTGATCACTGTATAGGTTCTTGTGTCGGTCCTTAGCACTTAGCAGTGGTGAATTATTCTATAGTTCCTTTTTTACGGTTTCTTGTATATATTGCGGTATAGGTTCTAGGATGGGTTCTTGTATATGTTCCTGTATCGGTTCTAGGATGGGTTCTTGTATCGGTTCTTGAATGAGTTAATTCGATGGGTAAACAGTCATGTAAAACCCTGGATTTTAATTATGGGAAATGTCCTTATGTTTGGAGTGCGGCTGGTGAGTTTGTAATGGAGGCCACGGGTGGGGTTGTGCTGTTGTTTCTCAGGTGGGGTTGTGCTGTTGTTCCTCAGGTGGGGTTGTGCTGTTGTTTCTCAGGTGGGGTTGTGCTGTTGTTTCTCAGGTGAGGTTGTGCTGTTGTTTCTCAGGTGGGGTTGTGCTGTTGTTTCTCAGGTGGGGTTGTGCTGTTGTTTCTCTGGTGGGGTTGTGCTGTTGTTCCTCAGGTGGGGTTGTGCTGTTGTTTCTCTGGTGGGGTTGTGCTGTTGTTCCTCAGGTGGGGTTGTGCTGTTGTTTCTCAGGTGGGGTTGTGCTGTTGTTTCTCAGGTGGGGTTGTGCTGTTGTTCCTCAGGGGGGTTGTGCTGTTGTTTCTCTGGTGGGGTTGTGCTGTTGTTTCTCAGGTGGGGTTGTGCTGTTGTTTCTCTGGTGGGGTTGTGCTGTTGTTTCTCAGGTGGGGTTGTGCTGTTGTTTCTCAGGTGGGGTTGTGCTGTTGTTTCTCAGGTGGGGTTGTGCTGTTGTTTCTCAGGTGAGGTTGTGCTGTTGTTTCTCAGGTGGGGTTGTGCTGTTGTTTCTCAGGTGGGGTTGTGCTGTTGTTCCTCAGGTGGGGTTGTGCTGTTGTTTCTCAGGTGGGGTTGTGCTGTTGTTTCTCTGGTGGGGTTGTGCTGTTGTTTCTCAGGTGGGGTTGTGCTGTTGTTTCTCAGGTGAGCTTGTGCTGTTGTTTCTCAGGTGGGGTTGTGCTGTTGTTTCTGAGGTGTTGTCCCTGTGTTAACAGTGTGGCAGTGGCCTCTCACGAGCTCTGAGCACAAACTGCACAAACAGCACATCTCACGTCCCCCCGGGGCCCGGCTCTGTGCTGCCTGAGCTCTGTGGGGGAGCCGTCCGCAGGAACATAATTAACCTCACCCCCCCCCCCCCCCTGCACAGACACAGGCCCTACAGCCCTGCCTCAGCCCCCTGCACACAGACACAGGCCCTGCACACAGACACAGGCCCTGCTTCAGCCCCCAGCACACAGACACAGGCCCTGCACACAGACACAGGCCCTGCACACAGACACAGGCCCTGCACACAGACACAGGCCCTGCACACAGACACAGGCCCTGCCTCAGCGCTGGAGGAGGAGTGGGGAGGCTCCGGACGCAGCTGGGCGCTCTGGGCCTGGGGAACTCTCCGGACGGTGTGGGGACATTAACGTCCCCTCAGAAACGGGCCGGTCCATTACCTAATCTGGCCGGGGGGGGCAGCTAATAAATTGGGACCCCCCCTGCTGTCAGGGAATATTGGCTGTCCTTCCGCAGTGGATTCTTATCTGCTGAGTTATGAATCGGTATTAGACCTGTCTGGTTATTAATTCTGAGCCTTTGACAGCTCATATTGTTGATGTTGTGAATTGATTGGGGTGGAAAATGCCAGTGAGTCCGTTGGTAATACGCAATGGCAGCAAATCCCTTTTCCCCCCCTCACTTTTTACATGTTTTTGTTTCTGTGAAATTGGCCCGTTTCAAACAACCCCGTAGATTTCCTGCAGGGTTTACTGGGACCGGATGTTACAGTCGGGACCGCACTCCTGGCCCATAAGAACAGTGACCAGACGTTCCTGTTCGGCAGCACCATCTCAGGCGGGCTTGGGTTCTTCCTGGCCCTGGCTTCCTGCTCGGAGGTTGTAACGACCTTTCTCTCCGTGTCGCGCCCAGCCTGTGCGTTTCACTGACGTCTCCTTTCCTCACTGAGTTCTGCAGAAGCACGTAAAAGCAGGCGGAGATCTTTTTTTGGTTCTGGGAAATTGTGTGCACTCTCGATTTGGAGTGGAGTCACAGGGTCGGACTCATCGCCTGGAGACGCACATTCACAAGGCTGTCCTTTAAGGACAGAGTGAATCCTACGTTTAAAGGAAGGAGGTGATGCAGTGTGTGTGCTGGGCCTCGTGGAGAGGAGCCCAGAGGGGCTGCCCTGTGTGTGTGTGTGTGTGTGTGTGTGAGTGTGTGTGTGAGTGTGTGTGTGTGAGTGTGTGTGTGTGTGTGTGTTTACTCCTGTAGTTTTAATGAATCTAATACTCTAATACTACTAATGTGTGTGTGTGTTGTTAATGCGTGTGTGTGCGGGTACATATTTGTGTGTGTGCGTGTGTGTGTGTGTAGATTTACATGTGTATGTAAATCTCAGCGATGTAGAGTGATGTAGTAAAAGTACTGTGCTGTCTGTAGATTTTGGGTGTGGTGATAAATCGCCA
>NC_083763.1:1610816-1613316 GCF_963514075.1 Conger conger | reverse complement strand
AGAGACAAAGAGAGACTGAGAGAGAGAGACAGAAGAGAGACAGACTGAGAGAGAGAGAGAGAGAGAGAGGAAAGAGAGAGACAGAAGAGAGACAGGCAGAGAGAAAGAGACTGAGAGAGTCTTAGAGAGAGAGAGAGAGAGAGAGAGAGAAATGAGAGCAAACGACCCCCCTTGTTATCTAGCTCAGCAGGAGGTCCTGGAGTATAATGGCTGGCGTCTGCACCCCCCCTCTCGCTGCCTGGCGCTGTTTTCCAAAACAAATTATCCGCTGGGCCGAGCGCCCCCCGCCACGCCGCCCCCCCGCCCCCCCGCCCCCCCGCCACGCCGCCGCAGAAATGTCAGAGCGTTTAAAAAGCTGTGGCCTTATTGGCTCATTACGGCCGGCGGCCTGCCGGACGCTGATTGGCTGCTTTGGCACACTTCACTAAACGAGGCCCTCGGGGGCACCTGTGGAGTCAGTGAGAGACGAGACCCTGCGCGCTGTCAACTGCCTTATTACCGCTTATTACCGCTTATTACAGGTTATTACCACTTACGACAGGTTGTCGCCGTTTATTACAGCTTATTGCCACTTATTACCACTTATCACAGCTTGTTACATCGGAGTGTTTATACATGTTTATACTCTCGGAATTACCGTGCATTTACACATTCTGAAGAGTCATTTAGCCGTACCTTATAGACAGAGAGTGGTCAAGAATAAGACTCTGCTGATAAGATAATAACATCAGGGGATGGATTCTGATGAGAACAGGAAGTTCAGCCCAGCTTGAGCCGCGGTTCTGAACTAACGGGCCGGGGCCCAGGCAGGGCCAGGAGATCAGCTCCTCATGGTCCTACAGGGCCCAGACCTGCTCGTTTACACCCTCCCTGTACCTGGGAGTCAGGTGTGTTCACCCTCCCTTTACCTGGGAGTCAGGTGTGACCACCCTCCCTTTACCTGGGAGTCAGGTGTGTTCACCCTCCCTTTACCTGGGAGTCAGGTGTGTTCACCCTCCCTTTACCTGGGAGTCAGGTGTGTTCACCCTCCCTTTACCTGGGAGTCAGGTGTGTTCACCCTCCCTTTACCTGGGGGTCAGTTGTGAACAGTCTGGCCAATCAGCAGCATTAACTGTTCAGCTTATTACCCGGGAGAACAGAAAAACCAGGGCCGGATTTGTAGTAGAGGTCCAGATTTGAAGATGACTGATCTAGAACATGAGAATACGTGCCAACAGGCCAGTTAAGTGGCATGCAGGCTCCTGCAGTATTCACACAGTATCCAGCCCTGTGCGTGGCCTGAGAGTCTCCCCCAGTATCCAGCCCTGTGCGTGGCCTGAGAGTCTCCCCCCTGCCTCCCCCCCGCGGTTGGTTTCCTGGGAGACGCAGCGCAAGTGGCTCCAGCCTGCAGTTCCTGCGCTCAGCCAGCAGGGGGGGTGCAGTGCAGTCGAGCCAGTTTCCATGGCGAGGAGAGTTAGTCACTCTCACACACCACTGGAGGCTGGGACTATGTCTTATTCACACACACACACACACACACACACACACAGACACACACACACACACACGCACACACACACACACACACACACACTCACACACACACTCACAGACACACACACACACACACACACACACAGACACACACACACACACACACACACACACAGACACACACACTCACACACACACACACACACACTCACACACACTCACACACACACACACACACACACACACACACCACGCAAACAGCCAGGCTGAGCAAAAACCCACATTAAATTACAAAGCAGGATGACTCATATGGACTTACAGCTGAACCCCTAAACTACATGAAGATTAGGGGTGCTGGATGGCGCTGGATGCTGCGTGTGGCAGAGTATGAACACAAACACCGGGATGAGCTCCAGTCCAGCACCATCCATTCAGCATCTATACCACAGTACGGGAGTCAGAACCAACACCTGGGTCAATTACAAAATAGTTTTGAATTAAAATACTTTTCTGTGCTCGATTTATCTTGCCTGGTGCACTTTCTGAGACTATTTCACAGGTTCCAACACACCAGACAAGCTCTGCAGAGAGTGTGTGTGTGTGTGTGTGACTACACTGTAGAGAATGTGTGTGTGTGTGTGTGTGTGAGGAGTGTGTGTGTGTGTGTGTGTGTGTGTGAGAGAGAGAGTGTGTGTGTGTGTATGAGGAGTGTGTGTGTGTGTGTGTGACTACACTGTAGAGAATGTGTGTGTGTGTGTGTGTGAGGAGTGTGTGTGTGTGTGTGTGTGAGAGAGTGTGTGTGTGTGTGTATGAGGAGTGTGTGTGTGTGTGTGAGACAGTGTGTGTGTGTGTGTGTCTGTGTGTCTGTGAGAGAGAGAGTGTGTGTGTGTGTGACTACACTGTAGAGAATGTGTGTGTGTGTGTGTGTGTGTGAGGAGTGTGTGTGTGTGTGTGTGTGAGAGAGTGTGTGTGTGTGTATGAGGAGTGTGTGTGTGTGTGTGAGAGAGAGAGAGTGTGTGTGTGTGAG
>NC_083763.1:1593316-1603316 GCF_963514075.1 Conger conger | reverse complement strand
TAACCCCCAAATGCTCCTGACGAGCTGGTCGGCGCCTTGCATGGCAGCCAATCGCCGTCGGTGTGTGAGTGTGTGTATGAATGGGTGAATGAGAAGCATCAATTGTACAGCGCTTTGGATAAAGGCGCTATATAAATTCCAACCATTTACCATTAATCTCAGCTCATCTCTGGCTTCGGGCAAGGGGCAGGTAGACATGACATGGGAACTGCCATCATTAAGTAATTAGTTGAGCCAGCAGTTGATAATATGAAACATTTAAAACAATTTCTGGTTCTTGTTTTTTGTCAAATTTTATATAAAGTTGAACTTCATCTGGCGTCCATCAAACAGATATAACACCTTTGTAAACATGGTATTACAGTGTTATTAAGCATTAATAAACAAATCCACTGTCCCATGATGGCTGATGCAGTGCAGGCTTATGGGTAAAACCATTTATGATCTCTTATCGAGCCCTGCCTTTGTATCTGTGTGTGCGCGTGTGTATGCGCGTGTGTGTGTGTGTGTGTGCGTGTGTGTGTGTGTCGTGAGTGTGTGCGTGTGTGTGTGTGCGTGTGCGTGTGTGTGTGTTTGTGCGTGTGTGTATGTGTGTGTGTCGTGAGTGTCCCCACGTGACGCCGTCATTGGCCGCTAACGACTCGTGACCTCGTCATTGATCACCACTGCCGTCCGTCAAAATGACAAATGACACAAAATGACTTTGTGGTTTCCGGGTCAAGGCTTCTGTAATGATGGGTGACTGGCACGTAATGAAAAACCCTGACATCTGCCTTCTGTGTGAATGTGCTTCACGTACAGTGTAAAGAGTCCACTGTAGCCTTGTGGCTAAGGTGCGTGAGTGGGACCCGGAAGGTTGGTGGTTCAAGCCCCATTGTGGCCACAATGGGCCCTCAGAACACAAGGTCATCTCAGAACACAAAGGGCCCTTGAGCAAGGCCCTTAAGCCTGCATTGTTCCCGGGTGGGGTTCCCCTGCCTAGTCGAATCAACTGTAAGTCACTTTGGATAAAAGCCTTGGCTAAATAGCAAATTATTATTTTTTTGCTATGACTTTCCATACCTGCATTCACACATCAGTATTCATGATGAGACTTCAGCTGGTAATCTCCTTACCCTCCTCTCCTGTGTGTCAACAGCCAGGCAGATCTGGGTACAAATACCTCATTGTTTTGGATTCTACGCCTTTACTGAGCTTGTCTGGTGTATAGGGCCTATGAAATACTCTCAAAAAGTGCAAGCCCCGCCTTCTGGTCCTCTTAGTTGGCTGAGTTGCAACAGGCAAGATCAACCGAGCACAGAGTCCAAGACAATTATCTGACCCAGGGCGGGTGTTGGGGTGTCAGTGCAGCTCAGAGGCAGCAGGCTGCCCAACATGAGCTCCTGGCGGTTACACAGCACAGTTTAAGCGCGTTGTGGGGACCAGTGAAAGCAGGAGACATGATGCGTGTTGATGTGGAGTAACTCAGGTCTCCCACGCTGGTGACACTCTCCAGTCCTAATGAGCCCACACTCCTGAAGTCTGTCCCTGTGAGCTACAGCACCGCCCCACAGCCCTGCAGGTTCTGACCCACTCCCTGTGAGCTACAGCACCGCCCCACAGCCCTGCAGGTTCTGACCCGCTTCCTGTCAGCACCACGGAGCCTTAGCGCTGATTACGAGGCGAGTTCAGCCTGCAGACGAGACAAGACGGGGTTATAGAGCTCTGGAAACACACAGAGAGACACGCAGACACACCGACAGAGAGAGACAGACACACAGAGAGAGAGAGACAGACACACAGAGAGACACGCAGACACACAGACAGAGAGAGACAGACACAGAGAGAGAGAGACAGACACACAGACAGACACGCAGACTCACAGACAGAGAGAGACACAGAGAGCTATAAACACAGATAGACACACAGAGAGACACGCAGACACACAGACAGAGAGACAGACACACAGAGAGAGAGACAGACACACAGACAGACACGCAGACACACAGACAGAGAGAGACACAGAGAGCTATAAACACAGATAGACACACAGAGAGACACGCAGACACACAGACAGAGAGAGACAGACACACAGAGAGAGAGACAGACACACAGACAGACATGCAGACACACAGACAGAGAGAGACACAGAGAGCTATAAACACAGATAGACACACAGACAGACACGCAGACACACAGACAGAGAGAGACACAGAGAGCTATAAACACAGATAGACACACAGAGAGACACGTAGACACACAGACAGAGAGAGACAGACACACAGACAGACAGACACACAGAGAGACAGATAGACAGAGACACGCAGACAGACAGACACTCAGAAGATAGACTTACTGTGAAATGACCAGCTGGCCCCTCCCTTCTCCCTGCAGTCCACGGGATGTTTCTCTCCTGCAGTTTCACTCTGAGAGAGCAGTGCCCAGTTTGCCCGTATTTAACCTGGAGAAACATTCAGGCTGTGTTGAAGAGTCTTTCAGGCGAGTATAGAATGACTGTACGGGGGCATTATAAGGGTGGCCTGTAGCCGGGAGGTTGGTGGTTCAAGCCCTGATCGAGCCATGAAAGATCCGCACAGCTGTTGGGCGGATCGAGCCATGATAAGATCCACACAGCTGTTGGGCCCTTGAGCAAGGCCCTTAGCCCCCCATTGCTCCAGGGCGGATTGTCCCTTGCTTAGTCTAATCAACTGTAAATCGCTTTAGATACGGTGTCAGCTAAGTAGCATGTTATTATTAAGCGATGGCAGCTACGTATGATGCTGAAGCCCTGTGAGCAGAAAGTGAGATGGAAAGTGAGATGTATGAATTTGATGAGGCGGTGGGGAAGGTTGTAATGGGGGTTCTGTAAGACTCACACACTGTTTCTGCATGAGGAGTTCACACTCATTCCTGCGAGTGAGAGATTTAAATTGGGCTGGCTGACGGGCCTCAGTAAATATCCTAAATACAGTGTATTTTTCTTGATGCAGTATCTTTTCAACTGCCAATTACAGTGTGTTCATCATGTTAGTTCCACTGGAAATGCTTTAAATGGAATAGCATTTCTGTTCAATCTTTTTATTCAGTTGGATGGTTTCACATATTTTTTCAAATATATCTTAAATATTCCACACCAGGTGACACATGGTTTATGTAGGTCTGGGCAGTCAGTGGCAGCATCGTAAGGCAGATGATAATATGAAGCATCAAATAACTTTGGGTTCCAGGTTTTAATCAAATTTGATCTTAAGTTGAACTTCATCCGGCGTCCATCAAAGCAATATAACACCTTATAAAGCATTAATAAACAAAAAGACAAAACAAGGCACCACACATTTCTGTGAATTGTGAAAAAACTCCAAAAAGCAAACATATGAACTTAAATGGTGTCCACATGGTCTACAATGGCCTTCTCGTTGAGTTAGGTAGAGTAGCCTCGACCATTTAGAGAGGGTTTAGAGGCTAGTTTAACCTGGCTTACCTGTTTTTAACCAAAGTTTTGTTTCTGTAAGTTCCATGGGTTCACTGATTGCAATGTGGAACAAAATATTTTTTATGTTGAGAAAAAAACAAACCAAAAAAAAAACAAAACACAGTTAAAAGGTGTATCGTTTCGAACAAGGATCAATCCCCTAATGAAGAAGGCTTGGTTTGTTTTTGTAAATCAGGGAACTGACACGATATTAACCTCTGGAGCAGCTAATCAGCAGCGGATGAACTCAATTCACACTCCGAGCGTATCGCTTATTAGCAGCCGAGGCGCAGGACTGGGCCGTGGAGCTAATCGGGACGGAGGGGTTGTTTACTTCCACAGAGGTGTGCGATTGCAGGGAAATGAGGGCTCTGGTGTCAGGGAGAGGGGGCCGCAGTGTCAGTCAGGTGCGTTTTATTTACACTCTGCTTTCAACCCGCGGGGGAAACTTCAGCTCACCTGAGGTTAGGGTTCATTGTGCAATGAGCCAATCCCGCTACTCCTTTAGGCACCGTGTGCGATTGACATGGATCACAGCCAATCAGAGCAGCCTGCAGTTACATGCTGAGGTCGTGCAGCCGTGTTTCAGATCAAACCGGCGTTGTGTGGCTAAATTCATAATATCTGGATTCTTTTCATGTTTTTTCGACAGACTGCAGTGCCGTTCAGCGAGGCCCACTAATTCAAGTCAGCGCAGGTCCTGGAACAAATGACCTTCAGCTGTTTCACATTTCATTCCACAATTATTTATAATTCAGAGTCTATTTTATATTCTGGATGACTTTACTGATAAGATAAGATCTTTACTTATCTAGACATAGGAAAAACTGTCAATTTGACCCGGCCATTCCAATACTTTGGCATTTAAGTGTAAATTGAGAACAAAATCTTTTGGGTAGTTAAATGTTCAGGGATCCGTGCCTGCATATCTTACAGGTTGGTGTAAGATATCACAGACAGGGCATGGTGTATCACAGACAGGTCTGGTGATGGTATGGTGTATCACAGACAGGTCTGATGATGGTGTGGTGTATCACAGACAGGTCTGGTGATGGTATGGTGTATCACAGACAGGTCTGGTGTATCACAGACAGGTCTGGTGATGGTATGGTGTATCACAGACAGGTCTGGTGATGGTATGGTGTATCACAGACAGGTCTGGTGTATCACAGACAGGTCTGGTGATGGTGTGGTGTATCACAGACAGGTCTGGTGATGGTATGGTGTATCACAGACAGGTCTGGTGATGGTATGGTAAAGTAGGGTTCCAGATGCAGTCGGTATTGACACCAGAGGGACGTGTTGACCGTGGGCTGAGATGAAGAGGTGTGATTATAATCTTTATTCATTAAGTTGCTGGAATCATTAATGGTAATTTCAGCCCTGGCCCGGTGCCAGACGGCATGGTGGAGGTCAGCTCAGAACACTAGGCCTTAGCCACAGGCTCGGTGTGCAGACTTTATGTGTGAGTTTCAGGCCGAATGGGGTCTGTTCTGCCAGCTGTTAGAGACGCGGAGAAATAATCACAGAGGAGTGGTGGAGCGGAGCTGTGTGTGTGTGTGTGTGTGTGTGTGTGTGTGTGAGTGTGTGAGTGTGTGAGTGTGTGAGTGTGTGTGTGTGTGTGTGTGTGTGTGTGTGAGAGTGTGTGAGAGTGTGAGTGTGTGTGTGTGTGTGTGTGTGTGTGTGTGAGAGTGTGTGAGTGTGTGTGTGTGTGTGAGTGTGTGTGTGTGTGTGTGTGTGTGTGAGTGTGTGTGTGTGTGTGTGTGTGAGTGTGTGTGTGTGTGTGTGAGTGTGTGTGTGTGTGTGAGTGTGTGTGTGTGTGTGAGTGTGTGTGTATGTAAGTGTGTGTGTGTGTGTGTGTGTGTGTGAGAGTGTGTGAGAGTGTGAGTGTGTGTGTGTGTGTGAGTGAGTGAGTGAGTGAGTGAGTGTGTGAGTGTGTGTGTGTGTGTGTGTGTGTATGTGAGTGTGTGTGTGTGCAGTGCAGCTGAGTGAATAGAGCAGATGGTGTACATCATACACAAGGAGCAGGCTCCTGTCACACCAGGCACAAGTACAGCAGTAACATTGAGGAAATGCAGTTAGGCTGTTAGGCCTCTGTAGGAGTCCAACGCAGATATACTCCTCTCCAGCATGTCTGAGAGGAAACTAAACACCGTCAGAGAACCACCAGGGAGAAGAAGGCTATTCTGGACCTGCCGATCGCGTAGGACTCCAGAGAGTGATTCCAGCCAAGAATCGCACCAAATACGCCGACCTCTCCAGAACAGTGTCACGGACAAGCGAGAAACGTGCACAAGAGCCGACGCGTTTCGGAATTCCACCCACGCTCGGAATTACTAAATGAGCCTGGTCGCATGATCAACCAATCAGGATCAGCCGCAGTGGTTCTGCGGTGGTGAGTAATAAAACCATCTGCTGCAGGACAGGCGATCTCCAGGACAGAGGACAGGAGATCTGTGTCTCTCTGGCCTTTAGTTGTGTTGTTCAGAGACAGAGGGTCTGTCGGTGCAGAGTTCAGCCGGAATGTTCCTCTGCTAACCTGTGTTGTGTTTGCAGCAGATGTCATTCCCACATTATTGGTCCGCGGCACAAATCCGTTTTGGTTGGCGGTTAGCGGGGAGAAAATCCTGTTGGCTGTGATGTAACTGAGTTGGTCCGCAGGCTGGGATGCCCTGTCGCTGGTCTGTGGAGCTGCAGGGGAGGGCATTAACGCTCTGTGGAGCTGCAGGGGAGGGCATTAACGCTCTGTGGAGCTGCAGGGGAGGGCATTAACGCTCTGTGGAGCTGCAGGGGAGGGCATTAACGCTCTGTGGAGCTGCAGGGGGGGGCATTAACGCTCTGAGACAGGGTCACCCAGGTGCAGGGTCAGCCCCTGATTTACTGATCCAGCGCGAGGGTGGGGGGGGGCAGTTAGCGGCAGGGTAATCAGGGAATGCCACTGGCAGCAGGGACATGGACTCTCCTAAGGAATGGCCATAGATCCTTTAAATGCACCAGATACTCCACTCTCATCTCTAGCCAAGGCTCAGTTCTGGAAAGTTCTGTCTCCCTCCGGTTGTAGGCAAAGAAGTCCTGACAAAGAAAGGTTCCGTTACCCAGCTTCCTGTAGGTAAGAGGGAGAGCGGCTGATGGAGTTGAGTATCTTGTGAGTCTATAGAATCTATGCGTGGCTGGCTTGTCATTGTAATAGCACCCCCCCCCCCCCCCCCACAGGGGTGGGCTTTTCTGTTCTGAGAAAGCTGGTTTGTGGTTCTCCCCTTACCCCAGGCTAATTATCCCTGTCTGCAGACAATGCCTGTTTACGCATAGACTACACCGCATTAAAACATTCTATCATTTATTATCAGCTGTGATTCATGGGCTCTCCGGTAAATGTAGCTAAGATGGCAGGTCACATAACTGATCGGGCAGAGTACGTAATGAATCGCCCGGCTGGCTGTGGGTTCAGAGATGGATTGGGCCCTCTGTGCCAACCAGAGAACCACTGAATCTACAGTATAAAAGAACACACTGTCCTGTGTGTCCGCGGTCCAGAGAACCACTGAATCTACAGTATAAAAGAACACACTGTCCTGTGTGTCCGCGGTCCAGAGAACCACTGAATCTACAGTATAAAAGAACACACTGTCCTGTGTGTCCACCATTCAGATGGGCTGTGTTTGAGTTTGTATCATAGCACACTGTCTCCATTACACTGAAAATCTAGCACACGTAACACACTTTACAATGAGATACATGAATTGGCATGAACTAATGTAGTCGTTAACACAAATTAATGATGAACAAATACATTAATTCAGCATGATATTAACGTTTCATTAGTTAATGCATTTGTTAACAACAAAGTAAAATATTTGCTATATGAATGTTTCTACATTAGCAAACCGCAGGATGAACCTATAATTAGTTAACCATTAACAAATACATTAATTTACTGCCAATTCATATTGGAATGAAAAAGTAACTAATGTAGTTGCAAACATGAATGAATGATGTAGAAATACATGAACAGAGCTGTACAGATTAACTTCTCAGCAGTAGATAGTTAACAGCATCATTAGTTTGTGCCAATTCATGGAACCTTATTGTAAAGTGTTTTAAATTTAAATCACATTTTACAAACGTGAACATAAATCCCTCCTGTCCGCCTTGGTGGTAACTGCGTGTTGTTTCTCCGGTTTGAGAGAGGGGCCAGCGGGAGTGAAATTACGCAGCGCTGCTCCTAAACGGATTAAAATCTCAATCTCAGTGCGGGGCAGAGATGGACATGGTATGTTCCTGACAGTGTTCAAATTAATTCAGTGTTCAAGTTAATTAAGCCTGTCATGTAGTGGCTAAGGTACATGACCGGGGACCTGGAAGGTTGGTGGTTCAAGCCCCAGTGTGGCCACAATAAGATCCACACAGCTGCTAGGCCCTTGAGCAAGGCCCTTAACCCTGCATTGCTCCAGGGGAGGATTGGCCCCTGCTTAGTCTAATAAAATGTATGTTCTTTTGGATAAAAGTGTCAACTAAATAACTTGTGATAGTTTAGTTTTAGTGCTTTAGGGCTGGTCTCAGAGAGAGTAGGATGTGATGTCGACTGCAGTCTCTATAATTTCAGATTCAGTCGCCTTCCCTAAATGATGCCGTTGTGCTGCACTTCACGCCAATTAATTTCTACCTCTAACACTTTTAAATAATATAATATTTCTGCCGGTGAAATCGAAGTGACCGAACTGGCCTGTGATTTCATGCCGTTTTAGTTTTTGCACGCAGCCGTTCTTAGAAAACAAAAAAACAAAAATACAAATTAAAAATTGAGATAGTTTTTTCATTAAAATGATCAATAGGGCAGGGAGATCTTTTGATATTTCTGCAATAAATAAAACATAAAAAGAGCCTATTATTGCTTCTCTCGCAAGCTCTTTGTTTGAAGATAAACGTTCGAACGGTGCCACTGGCTTTTTCATTTTGTAGGAGGCTAAACGCACCCCTGTTTACTTTAAACTGCTTATATCCTTCATTTATTTTTAGTTGACCTGTAATAAGCTGCGTTTTGTGGGCCTTTGTTTCCCGCCTTTGCCTCTCCGAGCGATTCAATGCAGCCGTAATAATCTGTTCCAGGGCGGACATCGAATTTGTGCCAGAAATCTTGAATAGAATGAACTTTCATAAAGCAGCCTATTACTGTATCGCGGTTTGGAGGAGTCCATATAAATTTGTAAAGGATTAATTTTATATTAGCCGTTGGCTTGTGGCTGCTGGATGGAAAATGCTAATTGTGCGGGCGCGGGAACACGTGTTCCTGCAGCGTGGCTCTCACCCCGGCCACAACCGCACGCCGCTACGCTATTGTGGCTCCCACAATGCACCGGGCCCCCGAGCAGAACTGGGCACGCTTCAAACGGGAGAAACAAAGGCCGCTATCCACGCAGCGCATAATAGCCGTGTCTAATGCGAAATTCCCTCTTTTCAAACCCTGTTCATTAAAGGCCCTGGATTTGCTGGAAATTCTATTATGAAGAAAGGTCTATTTGGGCGAGAGGGAGAGAGCGTTTAATTGAGAAGCTGCACTTTTTTTTTTTTTTTTTAAATAGAAAACTGTTCACTTTTAAAAAGGAAGAAAATGGCAGCCAGGTCTGGTTAATTTCATTAGCTCTGCTGCAGGTTTGGGGCGGTGTTTCAGGAACACACATGTGCTTCCTCTCTAATCTGCTTTCGGAATAATAAACGCTTCCTGGAGAACAGCCTGAGTGGATTGGGCCCATCTCTACAGTAGCAGCCTTGCACAGTGCCGTTCTGCATGCTAATTGCGCTCCCCAGCTCAAACACAGGTAGGCTGTAATCCGTTCCTGGCAAACCTGAGATTACCCATCACCGCTTTTCAAAACCCGCTTCACTTTTTTTCTTTTTTTTGGATAGTGTCGGGTGTGGCAGGTTTTTAGGATGTGTTTTCTGGATGTGGACAGACACAGTGGGATTTTAGGATGTGTTTTCTGGATAGTGACAGACACAGCGGGTTTTTAGGATGTGTTTTCTGGATGCGGACAGACACAGCGGGTTTTTAGGATGTGTTTTCTAGATGCGGACAGACACTGGGTTTTTAGGATGTGTTTTCTGGATGCGGACAGACACGGCGGGTTTGAGGAAGTGTCAGAACAACAATGTGTGTGAATTACACAGCATCACCTCTCTGCTCCCGTTAAACACCCCTCCAATTACAGCTAATGATTAAATGATTATGTAATCAACCAGCGCCGCCTGACGAGCAGCTTTAATTAACTTATTAATTAGTTTAATAATGGAAGCGCAGCCACGTCGCCCTCTCCACTTCTCAAACCGAGCGCTAATTGTCACCGTTACCGGGGCGATCCGCTGGCCTCCGTGCCAAACAGCCCATAATTTACTCGCCCGCGGAGATAAACAAGCGTGCGCGGCCTGCGTGGTGTTTACCGCCGGTGTGACATCAGACGCGCGGTGACTGCGTGTTCCTCCGCCTGGTGACGTGCGCTGGTCGCCCGTCCGTGATTAGCATCGATTATCTGTCGCTGACGGTGGCCTAAGGAC
>NC_083763.1:1578316-1588316 GCF_963514075.1 Conger conger | reverse complement strand
CTAACAGACAGTTAATCCACATACGTGTGTATACGTGTCCAACAGATAGGTTAATCCACATACGTGTGTATACGTGTCTAACAGACAGGTTAATCCACATACGTGTGTATACGTGTCTAACAGACAGTTAATCCACATACGTGTGTATACGTGTCTAACAGACAGTTAATCCACATACGTGTGTATACGTGTCTAACAGACAGTTAATCCACATACGTGTGTATACGTGTCTAACAGACAGTTAATCCACATACGTGTGTATACGTGTCTAACAGACAGTTAATCCACATACGCGTGTATACGTGTCCAACAGACAGTTAATCCACATACGTGTGTATATGTGTCTAACAGACAGTTAATCCACATACGTGTGTATACGTGTCTAACAGACAGTTAATCCACATACGTGTGTATACATGTCCAACAGACAGTTAATCCACGTACGTGTGTATACGTGTCCAACCGACAGCTAATCCACATACGCGTGTATACGTGTCTAACAGACAGTTAATCCACATACGTGTGTATACGTGTCTAACAGACAGTTAATCCACATTCGTGTGTATACGTGTCCAACAGACAGTTAATCCACATACGTGTGTATACGTGTCTAACAGACAGTTAATCCACATATGTGTGTATACGTGTCTAACAGACAGTTAATCCACATACGTGTGTATACGTGTCTAACAGACAGTTAATCCATATACGTGTGTATACGTGTCCAACAGACAGGTTAATCCACATACGTGTGTATACGTGTCTAACAGACAGTTAATCCACATACGTGTGTATACGTGTCTAACAGACAGTTAATCCACATACGTGTGTATACGTGTCTAACAGACAGTTAATCCACATACGTGTGTATACGTGTCTAACAGACAGTTAATCCCCATACGTGTGTATACGTGTCTAACAGACAGTTAATCCACATACGTGTGTATACGTGTCTAACAGACAGTTAATCCACATACGTGTGTATACGTGTCTAACAGACAGTTAATCCGGGTTATGGTGGGTTCTTCTCTGCGGTACGGCGGGTTATGGCGTTCTTCTCCGCGGTACGGCGGGTTATGGCGGGTTCTTCTCTGCGGTACGGTGGGTTATGGTGGGTTCTTCTCTGTGGTACGGTGGGTTATGGTGGGTTCTTCTCTGCGGTACGGTGGGTTATGGTGGGTTCTTCTCTGCGGTACGGTGGGTTATGGTGGGTTCTTCTCTGCGGTACGGTGGGTTATGGTGGGTTCTTCTCTGCGGTACGGTGGGTTATGGTGGGTTCTTCTCTGCGGTACGGCGGGTTATGGTGGGTTCTTCTCCACGGTACGGTGGGTTATGGTGGGTTCTTCTCTGCGGTACGGCGGGTTATGGCGGGTTCTTCTCTGCGGTACGGTGGGTTATGGTGGGTTCTTCTCTGCGGTACGGCGGGTTATGGTGGGTTCTTCTCCGCGGTACGGCGGGTTATGGCGGGTTCTTCTCTGCGGTACGGCGGCTGATCTCCTCCACAGGGCCCTGTCATTCCGCAGATTGCTGTTATTACCTTCCTCTGTCGTTAGAGCGGGGAAATAATCCTGCTGCACTGCCGCCCAGTCAAGCGCACGGGAGATTATATACGGCAAATTATTATACTCTCAGCATTCCATTACATCCGTCTAATAAGATTTACAATGTTTGTCTTGCTTGGCTTGACATGGGTCTGATTTTCTTTCTCCACAGGTCAAATTCAGTGTGAGCTGTAGATGAGCACCAATAACACCACAGCACTTCAGAATAACTCACTGTGTACTGTACATGCTAACGGCACAGCACTTCAGAATAACTCACTGCGTACTGTACATGCTAACGGCACAGCACTTCAGAATAACTCACTGTGTACTGTACATGCTAACCCTACCGCACTTCAGAATAACTCACTTTCTATACATGCTAAAGCTAAGAGTTTCTGACCTGATGGAAAACCACTGAATGAAGAGCTAACCACTGCATGAAGTATATTCGCCTCCCCGTTCTTTAATAATTCCCTTTGTGTTACAGATGAAAAACAGCTTCCAGAAAGCCTGAGCTAGATTGAATGTGACCCTGTATGTCCAAATTGTACATAATGAGAGAGTGGAGTTGTGTTTTATGGAGATGAAAGAAGCTCTGGGTTCTGCAGTAGGTATCCTGCTGAATTAGCAGCATTCCTGCTCCGTTATTCCGACTTGGTCCCTCTTCTTCACTATTCCAGCCTGGTCTTCCTTCGCCATTATTCCAGTTTGTTCTACTCGATTCATTATTCCGGCTTTGACACTGCTTCGGTATTCCTGGTTAGAGCTTCCTGTTTCATTATTCCGGTTTGTTCTCTGCTTCATAATTCCGGCTTGGACTTCCTGTTTCAGAATTCCGGCTTGGACTTCCTGTTTCGGAATTCCGGCTTGGACTTCCTGTTTCGGAATTCCGGTTTCGTATTCCTGCGCCGTCGTTCCGGCTTGGACTCGCTGCTTGGTTATTCCGGCTCAGTCTCCCTGCTGCGTTCCCGGAGCCTGGAATGTGCTGATCTCTCTGCAGCACTAGAGTCCCATCGAGGCGGCTCTGGAGCCGTTTTGTACCCGAAGCTGTTTCTGATCTTTTTATAGGTCTCTGCTTCTTCTTTTTCGCTCGACACTTTGAAAGGAAGACCGCCGGTAATCATTTGCTCTCGTTGCCAGGGATTCATGTACAGAACCCAGTTTGTGGCTGCAAATTTAGCCTCTTTAGTTTGACACCCCTGTGCTTAATTGGCTAAAGCGTTGGCTCTTCTCCCAACTATTGTTTGTATCTGACACTTTTGTGTAAATAAGCATCCATTAGGGCACACAAGGACTCCCCGGTTGATAACTGCATCTTATTTTAAACAGGTTTTTTTTTTTTTTTTTTTTGCATTTATGGAACACGGTAAAAATACACTCAGCGAATAAGAAAATGTGGTGATTTTATGTGTGCTTAGGTGTTATGATGTTATGTAAAATCCATAATAAAGTTGTCACCATTATTACCCCTGTTGCCAGTATTAATGCATGTCGGGCAACATCCATTCATACGGAGTTATGTTTTATTCATTTCCGGGGAAAGCCTGCGTTTATTATGTTACTGGAGAACGTGGAGCCCACCAGGGCGGAATGATACCCCACGACTGTGGGCTCAGGCACTAACGGGCTAACAGGCTAATGGGTGTGTGGGTGTGTGGGTGCGGGGAATGTTCTGGAAGCGTGAGCAGGTGGGGGCGGGGGGTTCCTGAACCGGAACATTCTGGGAAATGTGCATTAAGGACGAGGGTGTGTTTAGGAATGTTCTGGAAGCTGAGGGGCATGTCCTGCCCTCCGGGCGTGTTGCCGTCCACACTGGAATGTTGATACGTAACGTAACCATAACAACATAGCATAGCATAGCATAGCATAGCATAGCATAGCATAGCATAGTGAGAACAGGCCGTTCAGCCCAGCCTCTAGCACCATATCAGGCCTGGTCTTCCTTGTTGGCGCCTTGCTCATGGGCCCTGATCTACCCTGATCTTATTGTGGCTACACAATAATAATAATAAACTTATTGAGCCCCCCCCCCCCCCCTCACCGTTCTCCCAGAGAAGCTTGTTTGTCAGAGGAAATGGACGCGACCGTCTGAAGGTAATGCTCAACAAAGTGCACGTTTGCGGCGTTGATCCGGCCGCGCTGAAAACCGAACAGATGGCTCCCGCTAACTCTCGGCGATAGCATTAGCGCTGAGAGCGGGGCGGCCAGCGCATTCCGCCCTCCGCGCGCGGCCCTGTTCCCGCCTTCCTCCACTCTCAATCACCTCATTTATTATGAAGGACGGCGTGCCATTTGTCTGAAAGCTTTTTATGAGCGGGAGGCCTGTTGCGATACCACGCCATCCATTCGGCGCGCCCGGTGTTATGTAGAGACACAGCCAGTGCCCCGTGCATTATTTATGTATTGGCATTTTCTTTTCTTTTTTTTTTAGATACAGAGCTAGCCTCTCCTTCCCTGATTCATAACGCTGATGGGAGGATATTGATACAGTTTGTGTCACCCTGGTAACCTGATGAAAAATATATAGGCTGCAGATGCATTTCCATATTAATTCCCGGGGGAAGTGGTGGAGTGGGCAGGAGGGGGGGGGTTATTGAGATGAAGCCTCTTCCTCACCAGCGCTGAGCGGGGGGGGGTTATTGAGATGAAGCCTCTTCCTCACCAGCGCTGACAGGCCGGCGCAGGGCCTCTCTGAGGAATCGCTCTGCGGTGACCGGACGCTCGCCGCATATTTATATTTTGATCTTTATCTGCCCGTCCTCCGGGATCGCGGCTGTTTATTACTGCCGGCCGCTGTCGCCCGGGGCGACGGCGTAAAGGCCGTTTATCCGTTGCAGTGTCCGAGAGAAAGGCGCGCTCAAGTGCATCTGCATGTGTGTGTGTGTGTGTGTGTGTGTGTGTGTGTGTGTGTGTGTGTGTGCTGGGTTAGCTCTGAGGGTGTGTGTGTGTGTGTGTGTGTGTGTGTGCTGGGTTAGCTCTGAGGGTGTGTGTGTGTGTGTGTGTGTGTGTGTGTGTGTGTGTGTGTGTGTGTGTGTGCTGGGTTAGCTCTGAGTGTGTGTGTGTGCTGGGTTAGCTCTGTGAGAGTGCTGGGTTAAATCTGCGGGTGTGAGCTGTGTCCGTTTCTTAATATCTCTCTCTCTCCCTCCCTGGCCCTCCCTCCCTCTTTTAGTTTCTTCCCCCCTTACAGTAGTCTCTCCCCCCCTCCCTCCCTCCCTCTCGCGCTCTCCCTCTCTCTTACTCTCTTTTCTTTTACTCTCTCCCTCTCTATTAACTCCAGCTCAGTAATATTTTATTGGCATGACTGCAGATAAAAGCATTAACAGTGAAACGGGATATAGGGGGGGAAATGAATGCAAGTCACAATAAAATATAAGATAATAAATAACTGTAAAGAATGAAAGGGGAAGCACCGCTGAACTGTAAAAGCTGGAAATGGGAGAGTCTGTCTGTCAGAGTGTCCCGCGTTAGCCCCGGCCCCCGGCGTCCTGTTTCACTCCCGGTTTCTGACCGAGAGAAGTTTACTGTGAGCTCTCTATCTGGCAGCACGCTTCTGCCCCATCTAAGGAACAGGGGCACCGTTTTGAGGAACAGGGGCACAGTTCTGAGGAACAGGGTGAGCTGACGGTGTGGGGTACCTGCAGGCCTGGCGGACAGTGCTGGGCCCATCTTAGGTGAACCTCCGCTGGAAGCTTGTATGAGTGTGTGTGTGTGTGTGTGTGTGAGAGAGTGTGTGTGTGTGTGAGAGTGTGTGTGTGTGTGCGAGTGTGAGTGAGTGTGTGAGTGAGTGAATGAATGAGTGAGTGAGTGAGTGAGTGAGTGTATGTGTGTGTGTGTGAATGAGTGAATGAGTGAATGAGTGAGTGAGTGAGTGAGTGAGTGAGTGTATGTGTGTGTGTGTGTGTGTGAGAGTGTGAGTGTGAGTGTGAGTGTGAGTGTGAGTGTGAGTGTGAGTGTGAGTGTGAGTGTGAGTGTGAGTGTGTGCGAGTGTGAGTGAGTGTGCATGTGTGAGTGAGTGAGTGAGTGAGTGAGTGAGTGAGTGAGTGTGTGTGGGTGTGAGAAGTGAGTGTGTGTGTTTATGTGTATGAGTGTACGTGTTGGTGTGTGTTTATGTGTATGCGTGTGTCTATGTGTGTGTGTTGGTGTGTTGGTTCTGTTAATAATGGTTGAGTGTAGCTTTTCAGAAGTGGCGACACTTTCAAAGAAAACGGAGACCGGCTGAGGGTCACCAGCGCTGTTGATTTACAGCACCAGAGATTCTGAGAAATGGAATAAGAGAAATGATTATTTCTGCTCTGCTCTGGGTTATGATTCATATTTAATGGCCAAGATTATGCAATCAGTATGAAAGCAGTATACAGTACACAGTCGAGTCTCTAGCTACAGCCTTCTGTTACCCCCCCCCCCCCCGCCCCTCTCTATTACCCCACTGCCCCCTTACCCTCTCTGGAGCTCAGACAGGTAGAGGTGGTTCTCAGACGGGGAGAGAATTGGAGCTCCGGGAGAGAGTTGTAACTCAGACAGGTATAACGTTGTAACCAATTTTGTTCCTTTTGTGGAGGAAATGGTACCTGTTTTCACCCCAGTGGTTTCGGGGGAAACAGTTACCCTGTTAGCATGATACATACACTTAGCCTGTTAGCATGATACATACACTCAGCCTTTTAGCATGATACATACACTTAGCCTGTTAGCATGATACATATACTTAGCCTGTTAGCATGATACATACACTTAGCCTGTTAGCATGATACATACACTTAGCCTGTTAGCATGATACATACAGTTACCCTTTTAGCATGATACATACAGTTACCCATGAACAAAATGCCTGTAGGGGGGAAACCTGGGCAAGCTCGATAGATATGTGTGTAGCAGGCAGGTTTATCAAACATTGGTTCTTTAGCACCTGGGATTGTGGGGGAATCAGTGGATCTTCAGCTCATCTTTGATTCCTTTTGTCGAGAAACAGTGGTTGTGTAGCTGGAGTGTTTGTGGGGAAACAGTGGTTGTGTAGCCCTAGTGTTTGTGGGGAAACAGTGGTTGTGTAGCCCTAGTGTTTGTGGGGAAACAGTGGTTGTGTAGCCCTAGTGTTTGTGGGGAAACAGTGGTTGTGTAACCCTAGTGTTTGTGGGAATGGAGTGGTCGTGTAGCTGTATTGTCAGTGGTTGTGTAGCTGGAGTGTCAGTGGTCGTGTAGCTGTATTGTCAGTGGTTGTGTAGTTGGAGTGTCAGTGGTTGTGTAGTTGGAGTGTCAGTGGTTGTGTAGCTGTATTGTCAGTGGTTGTGTAGCTGGAGTGTCAGTGGTTGTGTAGCTGGAGTGTCAGTGGTTGTGTAGTTGGAGTGTCAGTGGTTGTGTAGCTGGAGTGTCAGTGGTTGTGTAGCTGTAGTCAGTGGTTGTGTAGCTGGAGTGTTTGGTTCCTCTCTCCTGCTGATAGGGCCTGTGATACATTAAGTGCTTTTGTGTGAGTTTATGGATCAGCAGGACTGGGTCAATAACGAGTGGACTCCCCCCCGCCCCCACCTCCCTGGTCCTGGGGGTGAGGGATGATAATGAATTTCCTCTCCCAGAGAATCTGTTTCTCTGTCCTTCTTTTAAAAATAACCAAACCGAAAAGGACAGGGTGTTTTTGGTCTTTGCTCCTGGGACGTCTGGCTGGCTGGCTCACTGAGCTTTCTGGGGCTTTCATGGGAGGGCAGTGGGGGGGTGTGAGGATCCATACTGCCCTTCCCAAAATCTCCGGCCTCCTCAGATCTGAAAGCCGGAGCCCATTGGTGTGTCTCAACAGGGGAGGTTACCGTGCGTGAGATTGGCTTCCTGCACTCTCATTGGCTCTCCTGAGGTTTAGCCGGTGTGATGTCATAGTCTGCTTGAACGACTGCCTCCATTTTCCAGGATTACTGAGTTAGCTGGATAACTGCACTGACTAAACCCACAAAGCAGGATTACTGAGTTAGCTGGATAACTGCACTGAGTAAAACCCACAAAGCAGGATTACTGAGTTAGCTGGATAACTGCACTGAGTAAAACCCACAAAGCAGGATTACTGAGTTAGCTGGATAACTGCACTGAGTAAAACCCACAAAGCAGGATTACTGAGTTAGCTGGATAACTGCACTGAGTAAAACCCACAAAGCAGGATTACTGAGTTAGCTGGATAACTGCACTGAGTAAAACCCACAAAGCAGGATTACTGAGTTAGCTGGATAAACGCACTGAGTAAAACCCACAAAGCAGGATTACTGAGTTAGCTGGATAACTGCACTGAGTAAAACCCACAAAGCAGGATACTTGGTCCGACACAAGACACCTGAGGCACCACTACAAACCGTGGTTTTAAAACTACTTTTATCTTTGTAATTCATAGTGAATCAGTTTCGAAACCATTGAGTTTCCAAAGGACAATAACATATTATCTAATTATTTTCTCTTAGCTTAAGATATTGTATTTTCTTTTTTCACAGCCAGGACGTATCGGCCGGTAAAAATAAAGATCTGCACATCGGAGGGCAAAAGCCAGGACAGGACATTGATTGCAATTCCGTTACCATGGTAATTAGATAAACCCATTACCTCACACTGCTGCAAACTTATAAAGTGTCTTCCTCTGAGATGTTTTTACATCCTCCGTTTACCTTGGCTGAACTTCCTCCACTTAAGACGTATTAACTGCTGTGAGGAGTGCTCGTCTGATCTCGCAGAGCACTCCCTGCGTCTGGTATCGCTCGGCGTGCGAGATGGATGAAGTCTCAGCGCTATAATCTGCACATGGGTGCTCTCTCGACCGCTCCACTTCGGTTTTATTGAATTAAAAAGTGTCATAATTCAGCCAGGGCTGGCCTGGGCCAGGTTCCAGCACAAACGCGCAGGTCCCCATCCTGTCTGGATCGTCTAGTCAGGCCTGGTGTGGAGCCCTGCCTGTCTGGATCGTCTAGTCAGGCCTGGTGTGGAGCCCTGCCTGTCTGGATCGTCTAGTCAGGCCTGGTGTGGAGTCCTGTCTGTCTGGATCGTCTAGTCAGGCCTGGTGTGGAGCCCTGCCTATCTGGATCGTCTAGTCAGGCCTGGTGTGGAGTCCTGCCTGTACTAGGTCATGATTGGTTGGAAGAAGTACCTGACTCTGGGTTTATTTGGCAGCAGGGAAAGTCTCACACAACCAAACCATGGTGCTTCTTTAAGCCTCCGATTATGTTCGGAGTTTATGACCGGTTTTACATCTGGGGTCAAATTGAGCCCAACAGTTGAAATAAACTTATTGTAAATAGAATAAATAGAAGAGAATAAATAGAATAAAATATTGTAATAGAGAAACTTTGACACATAGTGTGTTGCCTTCTTTTTGTCTCCCAAATGACGAGCCTTTTATCCATATATATGAAAGATCTGTGAGAAACATATTTTAAGGAACATTAAGTGAAAGTTGGGCACCTGTATGGGAAAGTGCCACCAGGATCATTCCCAAATAAATCTGAGATAAAAATGTAAATGGTCGTATGTTTTCTTACATTTCATACAGTTACAGGGGGTCGGAATATTTTGCAGCACATTTGTCAGCCAAGTTAGTGCAGGACTTTGCATATCATTACGGTTGTTGCATTTTTATTATTTTATCCCACCAAATTAGGTGTAAAAAATGTAAAAAAATGTAAAAAAATCTTTATTGATATAAAAAAAAAGTTTTAAACTGGTTTTTTAGAGATGAACACTGAATGGGGTGAAATTGACCCAAACATAATAGGAGGGTTAAAGTAGAACTGTGTGGAGATTAAACTAAAGCTGCAACTCACTGCTGTGAAATGATTTGTTTATGATATAATATAAAACACGAGGTTTCAGCTCCTTTGGACTTTACTCATCAGGGCTGCTGAAATAAGGAATAATAATTAAATAATAGATATATTTTTCTTATGAGTGAAATTTTCACTTTCACTTAATTAACATTTAACATTTTTTAACAGTAATTAATTTTTTATCATTTTAGAAGAGCCCTGAGTTTCTGGGTCACTTTGATATGTGGCAAAAACGCCTCTGCCGTTGTGGATTAGCACAGGTTGGATTTCACAGGTTTAACTTTAACTCTTTAAAGGCGCGCCGTGCGGGATTCTTACCTGGAAAATATGACCCTTTATGAGGTATGCGATGAGAATGTTCCAACCTGAGCATTCTGACGCTGATGTCACAATCACTACCGGCGACTGAACGCGGTGGGGTTCTAGAACACTGGCGAAGCACACATTCCGGAAGGGGAGCGTGTGCTTGGGGCTGGACGATGCCACGCCGCCCGGCTGTTAGATCACGGTTACACTGAGCCAGAGGGTGGCATTTGAGCGGGGCATTCTTTATGACAGCTGATGGAGGGCGGGGGGCGGGGGGGGGGGGGGGAGTTAGAAGGCACGGCGTCTTTAAAAATCGATAACGCCCCGCGTCAGGCACATCTGCAGCACCGACATTAATAAGGGCCG
>NC_083763.1:1573316-1575816 GCF_963514075.1 Conger conger | reverse complement strand
CATACAGCTAGCCTGTTAGCATGATACATACAGCTAGCCTGTTATTGTGATACATACAGCTAGCCTGTTAGCGTGATACATACAGCTAGCCTGTTAGCATGATACATACAGCTAGCCTGTTATTGTGATACATACAGCCAGCCTGTTAGCATGATACATACAGCTAGCCTGTTAGCATGATACATACAGCTAGCCTGTTAGCATGGTGCATAGCTACCACAAGCCTGTTATTGTGATAATAACAGATAGCCTCTTCGCGTGATACATAGCTACCTGTGACAGTAACGCAAATAACCTCGCATTACAACAGTGGTGTGCAGAAGAGCGTTTCTGAACTCACAACGTGTCTTTCAGTGGATAGGCTACAGCAGCAGGCAGAAGTCCAATAAATACCTAATAAACTGCCTGGTCGGTATGTCTGTGTGTAGAGGGCAGGTAGAGTAGAGTCTCCAGTACCTAATGAACTGGGTGGAAAATGGAAAAGCCAAAGACACTTGAAAGAGTACCGGTGTCTCCACAGGGGGGCAGTAGCTCCCTGGAGGGGGGGGGGGGGGGCACTTTACCCTGTAGTCTCCCAGCTGGAGGAGTACACCACCCCCCTGGCCCCCCCCTGATAAACCCAGCCAACCGGCACTTAGAGGATGAAAGTGGAGCGATGCGGTGAGCGAACGACACAAACGCACCCCAAAGCATGCTGGGGGATTGCGCCTCCAGCGCCGTTGCGGAACTTGCCGGAAGCCCTGCCTCGGCTCCACCCCCTTTCTGATGGGCTGGCCCCACGGAGCCCTGCGATTGGCCGAGCCGCGGGCTGCCTTGGCCGGGAACGTGCTGGCAGATCCTTACTTACCCTTGTAAAGGTCACAGTGAAATGAGGTGCCCTACTCAAACAGAAACTGCCACATCGCGTCGGGAATGATCAAATCAAAATGGCTGCCCTTTAGTGGAGGTTATGCGTGTCCCTCTCCTCATTGTTTTTCATTACGGACGGTCTCCGGGGCTCAGATAACTGCCATATCCCAGAATGCCTCGGCTGTCCGCAGCCCTCGTCAAATTCTGCCTGCTTCGAGTGCAGAGGGCTTAGTCCGAACGCTTATTTTATCCTCTCTCGTCTCTGTTTTAGCCTTTCTTGACCCCGGTGAATCGATTGAGGTCTGTCATCTTTAAGGTCATTTCACGCCTCTGAATGCTCCGTGAAGGAGCTAGGAGGCTCTCGAAGGACTCTAGAGCAAGGACACACGGGTGCCTCCTCTGGGGATGTCCAGTATTTTGTTCAGGATACGTGACGTGTGAGCGGTTGACAGGTGGATCTCTGCTTGCCACGTCTGTAACTGACAGGGCTTCAAACTGACTCTTGGAGGAGCGAGCACATTTAATTGAGCTAATTCCAGTGGTTCCTTGCAACCTCTCCTTGTGTTCTCTGACGTTTGCAGCTTAGAGAGCACGCAGAGATAGGAAGCAAAGGAAGTAAACGAAAAAAATGAGCGCTTGGAATAAGCGCCCATATTCTTTCCACAGAATCCTGTGCCGATCATGTGACCAGCCAGCGGAGACAGAGCGCCGCACAGAATGCTGGGAAACCCCTCCTGCCTTGTCCTCCGCAGGGAGCGGTTTTCATTACCAAGAGTGGAATTCTGTGTTCTGCACTCAGATAAACACGGCCGAGGCTTGTTTCCTCCCTCATCCTCCCTGCCTCTCTGACCCGATGTGGCTTCGGGGCTGGGGGAACCGTGTTCGAAGTGGCCCGTCGGGTCTTCTGGGCGCGCGGGGGGGGGGGGGGGCTTGTGAAACGCCGCTCGTTTGTAGAAGTGGGTTTTCGTCGTTAACTGGGGACGGTGGCACTGAGATCTTTCTGATGTTCCTCTCCATGGGGGACGGGGGACGGGGGACGGGGGGGATTTCAGCGTGCACCAGGAGCTGTAAACAGCCGGAGCAGGGGGATTTAAAACGAGCCAAGCTGGGCCCTTCCTGTGATGATGTTGAGTTTTTGGCTTTCGTCTTCATTTGGGAGAACATTATCTTGGCTTTCGTAATCTGTGTGTCTTAAATTCAGTTTAAAAACACGGTCTTAAAGGTTTAAAATGTAAGATGACATGGAAGCAACGGAGATCTTGTGTCTTTCGGAGGCAAACAAACACGTTAGCTCCATTCCACCAGCCCAGTGTCACGTAGCAACTGCCATCTCCCGACTAAACTTTGAAGCCCTTTTTCTCAAAAACATGGTTTGCTAGCAGTCAAAATGCAACGGGAACCAACTCCCTTGATATACGGAGGAAAGAGATAACTTTGGTATCGTTAGAAAGCTTAAATTCCCATCTTCCAAGTAGTTTGTGAAACTCAAAATATTTGCAGTCTACACGAATGATTTTGATAGAGCCGGTTGCGTTTGTTATCTCCTGCTGAACTCTCCGCGCGGATGTCCATCATTGGCTCCGGCGCTCCGGGGGGGGGCGTGTGCGTAATCGCAGCGCGCTAACGGAGCGGACAGGGTGTGGGAGCGCTA
>NC_083763.1:1565816-1568316 GCF_963514075.1 Conger conger | reverse complement strand
GTACATGACTGGGGCAGCCTGTAGCCTAGTGGCTAAGGTACATGACTGGGGCAGCCTGTAGCCTAGTGGCTAAGGTACATGACTGGGGCAGCCTGTAGCCTAGTGGCTAAGGTACATGACTGGGGCAGCCTGTAGTCTAGTGGCTAAGGTACATGACTGGGGCAGCCTGTAGTCTAGTGGCTAAGGTACATGACTGGGACAGCCTGTAGCCTAGTGGCTAAGGTACATGACTGGGGCAGCCTGTAGCCTAGTGGCTAAGGTACATGACTGGGACAGCCTGTAGCCTAGTGGCTAAGGTGCATGACTGGGACAGCCTGTAGCCTAGTGGCTAAGGTACATGACTGGGGCAGCCTGTAGCCTAGTGACTAAGGTACATGACTGGAGCAGCCTGTAGCCTAGTGGCTAAGGTACATGACTGGGGCAGCCTGTAGCCTAGTGGCTAAGGTACATGACTGGGGCAGCCTGTAGCCTAGTGGCTAAGGTACATGACTGGGGCAGCCTGTAGCCTAGTGGCTAAGGTACATGACTGGGGCAGCCTGTAGCCTAGTGGCTAAGGTACATGACTGGGGCAGCCTGTAGTCTAGTGGCTAAGGTACATGACTGGGGCAGCCTGTAGCCTAGTGGCTAAGGTACATGACTGGGACAGCCTGTAGCCTAGTGGCTAAGGTACATGGCTGGGACAGCCTGTAGCCTAGTGGCTAAGGTACATGACTGGGGCAGCCTGTAGCCTAGTGGCTAAGGTACATGACTGGGTCAGCCTGTAGCATAGTGGCTAAGGTACATGACTGGGGCAGCCTGTAGCCTAGTGGCTAAGGTACATGACTGGGACAGCCTGTAGCCTAGTGGCTAAGGTACATGACTGGGGCAGCCTGTAGCCTAGTGGCTAAGGTACATGACTGGGGCAGCCTGTAGCCTAGTGGCTAAGGTACATGGCTGGGACAGCCTGTAGCCTAGTGGCTAAGGTACATGACTGGGGCAGCCTGTAGCCTAGTGGCTAAGGTACATGACTGGGACAGCCTGTAGCCTAGTGGCTAAGGTACATGACTGGGGCAGCCTGTAGCCTAGTGGCTAAGGTACATGACTGGGACAGCCTGTCGCCTAGTGGCTAAGGTACATGACTGGGGCAGCCTGTAGCCTAGTGGCTAAGGTACATGACTGGGGCAGCCTGTAGCC
Source organism: Conger conger (assembly GCF_963514075.1). Lineage (NCBI taxonomy): Eukaryota > Metazoa > Chordata > Actinopteri > Anguilliformes > Congridae > Conger > Conger conger. Next base: position 1,567,143 of record NC_083763.1, on the reverse strand, counting down.
TAGTGGCTAAGGTACATGACTGGGGCAGCCTGTCGCCTAGTGGCTAAGGTACATGACTGGGGCAGCCTGTAGCCTAGTGGCTAAGGTACATGACTGGGGCAGCCTGTAGCCTAGTGGCTAAGGTACATGACTGGGGCAGCCTGTAGCCTAGTGGCTAAGGTACATGACTGGGGCAGCCTGTAGCCTAGTGGCTAAGGTACATGACTGGGGCAGCCTGTAGCCTAGTGGCTAAGGTACATGACTGGGGCAGCCTGTAGCCTAGTGGCTAAGGTACATGACTGGGGCAGCCTTGAACAAGGCCCTTAACTCCACACTGCTCCAGGGGGCATTGTCCCCTGCTTAGTCTAATCAACTGTCAGTCACTGAGGATAAAAGTCAGTTAAAGAGCAGTGATGGGAAAGTGTGGTGCTCTGTGTCCGTGGTCCTTCTGATGGTGAATATTGAAAATGCTCCAGTGATCGGCGGGATGCTAATGTTCGGCGGATTTGAGGGAGGCCTCGTCTGCGCTGGTGTTGCCCCGGTTACAGACACTTCCTCCCTGCCGTTTCCTGTGAGAGGGGCTGGGTCCTCTGTGAGGCGGGCTGCTTCAGCTCATTAAGGAACACACTTAACACGGGCCCTGTGAAGTTCATTACTGCCGTTTAATGTTTCTGAGACTGTTATGACTTCACCTAATGAGCACACGGCTTTATGCAACACAGGATGTGCAGTACCAACACACACACACACGCTCACACACACACACACACTCACACACGCCTCACACACGCACACGCTCACACACACACACACACACACACACACACACGCTCACACACACACACACTCACACACGCCTCACACACACACACACACGCTCACACCTACACACACACAACCACACAGACACGCACACACGCTCACACACGCACACGCTCACACACACACACACACACACACACGCTCACACACACACACACACACACACACGCCTCACACACACGCACACGCTCACACCTACACACACACAACCACACAGACACACACACACGCTCACATATACACGCTCACACACACGCACACACGCACACACTCACACCTACACACACACACACACACACGCCTCACACACACGCACACAGACACGCACACACGCTCACACACGCACACGCTCACATATACACACGCGCACACACTCCTCACACACAACCACACAGACACACGCCTCACACACACGCACACTCCCACACACACACATACACACATACACACACACTCTCTCACACTCACACACACACACACACACACTCACTCCCAGACGCACACACACACACACACACGCCTCACA
>NC_083763.1:1550816-1560816 GCF_963514075.1 Conger conger | reverse complement strand
TCTGCCTCTTTCTCTCTCTCTCTCTCTCTCTCTCTCTGTCTCTCCTCTCTCTCTCTCTCTGCCTCTTTCTCTCTCTCTCTCTCTCTATCTCTCCTCTCTCTCTCTCTCTCTCTGCCTCTTTCTCTCTCTCTCTCTCTCTCTCTCTCTCTCTGCCTCTTTCTCTCTCTCTCTCTCTCTTGCTCTCTTTCTCACCCCCCGAAAATTGTCGGTCCGTTTACTATTTTTCCCCCTCATTTGCAGCTTATCCTGAGAATGGTAAATATTACCATGAAGCCTTTATGATTGAGCCATAATTGTGGTGGAAGGACCTCACTTTCGGAATAATTTTTGCAATAATAATGATAATAACAGTACTAATAATAGAAATCTGTAAGTTAAAAAACGCAGGAAGTTGTGTTCCGTTTCTGTGCATTATAATTAAGCCTCTTCCTCCCTTTCTCTGGTAAACAAATCGATTTGGAGAGAAAGGGTATTAAAGTGGGGAGTGAGAGCGGGACTGGGGGGTGCGGGGGGGGGCGGGGGGGTTGCCGCGGCGGTGCAGCCCGTGTAATGAATCTGTGGAGGGGAGCAGATGAGATTGCATTGGCCTCTCTGGGCTGCCGGTTAATTGGCTGATTGTGGAGCTCTCTCTGTGGCTGTAATTTACGGGCCCCCCCCTCCCCCCCCCCGCACGGGGACTGCAGCAGCGGCTCTCGACCTTCGGAGACGGGGGGGCGGGGGGGGGGGGCAGCTCTGTGACGCCGCTCCCTGGTTTAAAGTTAGCGGCTGCGTCCGAGCACCAGGCCAACGAGCAGCGTGGCTGCAGTTTGTGATCAGCGTGAGATCAGTGTGAGATCAGTGTGAGATCAGTGTGAGATCAGCGTGAGATCAGCGTGAGATCAGCGTGAGATCAGTGTGAGATCAGTGCGAGATCAGTGTGAGATCAGCGTGAGATCAGCGTGAGAACAGTGTGAGATCAGCGTGAGATCAGCGTGAGATCAGCGTGAGATCAGTGCAAGATCAGTGGCTGTAGATCAGTGCGAGATCAGTGGTTGTAGATCATCGATCAGGTTTTGGGGATTGAAATGGTGCTGAAATCTCACTTGTGGGATCCCGGTTTGTTGGGACCCATGCAGATGACCCCTGACCTGTCTCCGTTTTCCCATGTTTGAAAGTCAGTGTCTCTCTGTGTGCCCCTCTAACCAGGGCTGTACCAGGCTCTCTCCCCGACTCTCTGACGCCCCGTCCGTCTGGTCTGAAAGAGCTCCTGGCTTGCAGGGCTAACGGAGTCTTGTGGTGTTTACTCCAGAGAGAGCATCGCTCCGCTGAACGGTCCGCTGTCACCAGGCGTGACGATATAAAACTGTAAACACACAGTCACAGAGACAGAGACTGGCGACAGCCTCTGCACGCTGTGGGTCACAGCGATGCCTCATGACTGGACTACGAGCCGGTTGGCTGCAACAGCTCCAGGTTTTTCAGGGGAAAAGCTGTGACTGAAGCTGAACAGACGGCCCAGTTCCCATAATGCACTTTAAACCTCCCCCCTGCATGAGATGAGAGGCTGTGTGTGAGTCCTGCTGCTTCTGCCCCACGGGGGGGTCACATAGCCACCGGCCCCAGGTCCACCTGAGACAGGAGAGAGGGGGGGGGGAACAAGAGCGGCATCGATCCAGAATGGATTCCCCTCCTGTAAAACAGAGTGGGCCGGAGTGTCCTTGCCCATGTCTGCTCCCCGTCGGGGCTGTTTTCTCTCTTCTCGGAGAGACCCTGGATGAACCGGTGTAGCGCAGTCAGTCCCCTGGTGAACACAGAGCCTATCGCACTGCCACTGCATGGCAACAGAGTGGTGAGAACATTTTGTGTTCGCTGGGACCTACTGTACCACACTCTACCATTGACAAAACTTTCCAGGAACACTGTGAGAACATTTTTGTGTCGGCTCGGGTGACCGTGTATTTAAAGTGCGTAGGAAATTAGCAAATAGCATTCACAGGAAGTTTGGTTCAGTTCAATTTTAAATTACTTTTCAACACTTTACTGAGTTTGTCTGGTGTACTGGAACCTATGAAACACTCTCGAAATGTTCAAACCCCACCTTGTGGTCCTCTTGGCTGACTCGGTTGCGCCAGGCAAGATCAGTCGAGTGCAGATTTTAATCCGAAGCAATTACGGATTTGACCCAGGTCTGGTGAAAACCGGTTCTGCAGTGAGGACATCGCTCAGACGTTCTTCTGTTCACACTGTCTACCGAGGTCAGGGCTCATTTACTTTATCCGTAGTTTCACAAGGAAGTTGCGCTGAGAAGATGAGTCTCTCCTTCAAGATATAACCGTGTCAGAAGCTTTTGAAGTAAGTGGATTTCATGAATAATGTAAACACTTGAAGCTCAGCTCAACTTGACCCGATCTTTGTGTGGTTAATAAATGTGACCCTTTTGATTCTTCCCGCAGTTTTTGTGGGAAGGCCTGCGTTTGAGAGTGCTGCATCCGTCTCTCAAACCCTTAAAGGAGAAACGATCAGTCGCTGAGCTGAGAGGGCTATTCAGCCTGCCAGTCAGATCCAGCGGAGCTGACTCAGGAAGCAGGAAGGGCCAATGGAATCATCGGAAGAGTGATTATGATTGGCCGGGTCTTCCACCTTTATAGACAGGCTGTCAGAGATCTACGTCCCCTTCTCTGAGTTGTTCACGTTTAGAGTTATTCACTTCTTCCCTCACTCTACCATTCCTCTGTTCATTCTGACTCTCTTTCACCTGTGAGTGAAACCTTCACCTGTTCATTCTCTCTTTCACCTGAGAGCAAAACCTTGACCTGTTCATTTTCTCTTTCACCTGATAGAGCACTTCATCTGTTCATACCTGTTGCTGTGAAAGAGAGCGTTCTCTGATCGCTGGGGGCTGTGGATGTTTTTATCTCGGCTCTGAGGTGTGAGGAGCTGTAATGACAGTAGAACCAGGCTGATTGAGATCAGCATAATTAGGTAAACAGGTCGACGCTCGACGTTCATCCCTGTGACAGAGCGATGCTTCCGACTGGAGCTGTAACCAGCGTTTGTATCCAAACACACGTTCATGCTGTCAGGCCGTATAAAGAGAGAGGGGTTCTAGATATTTCCATTTTAACCAATCAGGGATGGGACTGTTCAGTGGGCAGCCAATCAAAAGCGTGCTGGAACAGAACCCTGTCAGTCCCCCCGCTTCCTGGTTTAGAAGTGACGCAGTTTCCACGACAATGGAACATCGTTATTTTCCTGAGTTTGGGAACAGGCGGTACACATTTCTCCTGGGGCTTCAGTGATGTTTTTGTGTGTGGTGAGTTGTCCAAGCTCTGAGAGACAGAGGTGTGGGGAGTTGTTCAGCTCTGAGAGACTGAGGAGTGGCGAGTTGTCCAAGCTCTGAGAGACTGAGGAGTGGCGAGTTGTTCAGCTCTGATAGACTGAGGTGTGGGGAGTTGTTCAGCTCTGAGAGACTGAGGTGTGGGGAGTTGTTCAGCTCTGAGAGACTGAGGAGTGGCGAGTTGTCCAAGCTCTGAGAGACTGAGGAGTGGCGAGTTGTTCAGCTCTGATAGACTGAGGTGTGGGGAGTTGTTCAGCTCTGAGAGACTGAGGAGTGGCGAGTTGTTCAGCTCTTAGAGACTGAGGTGGTAACGACTCGTGTGCCATTTTGTGCGGAGTCGCCCTTGGTGACAGTCGCGTGTGCACTGTCGGGCTTCCGTGATGGAGGACACGCGTGTTCTGTCTCGTAGCTCTGTCTCGTAGCTCTGTCTCGTAGCTCTGTCTCGTAGCTCTGTCTCGTAACTCTGTCTCGTAGCTCTGTCTCGTAACTCTTCCACGTAGCTCTGTCTCGTAACTCTGTCTCGTAGCTCTGTCTCGTAACTCTGTCTCGTAGCTCTGTCTCGTAACTCTGTCTCGTAGCTCTGTCTCGTAACTCTTCCACGTAGCTCTGTCTCGTAGCTCTGTCTCGTAGCTCTGTCCAGATGTTTCTACCGTGGTTCTGTTCCTAATTAAACCCCGCGACGGGGGAATCCCTTCCGTGAGATTTTAATTGCACGCCTTCGTGTGAAAGGAGCGTGGAGCGGGGCAGGCGTACGGCACTGTGCCAGGATCACACAGCCAAGCAGCGCGGCGAAAACCGTGCGCACCTAGGTCCAGTACGTCATCGTTTTGGATTCAGATACATTTCTACGCTTTACTGAGCTAGTCTGGTGGATTGGAACCTATAACTGCAAACCCCACCTTCTCTGGTCCTCTGGGTTGGCTCAGTTGCAGCAGGCAGGATCAATCGAGCACCGAAATGGTGAATTCCTTGAATCCAAGACAATCGTGCATTTGACCCAGGACCGACCAGGTCTTCCATGTTCCACCTCTCTCTGCATGGAACTGGACGAGGAGAACCCGTGGAACCCGTGGCGGGTCTGTCTGAGGGAGAGAGAGCGCCGCGTTCTCGTTTGGAATGTCAGGCGCTCCAGGTGTCCCAGTCTCTTCCGAGATTTTTCGGGATCCTCATCTGACAGAATGGGAGAGCGGGCGATGATGAAATTTGTCAGTGAAATGATGAAAACTGTACAAAATCTCTGCAAAAATAAAGTACAAGTAAACAATATTGCAGCACAGCATCCGACCCAGGAACCCGACTCTCCCCCAGCCCAGCCATCACTGCGCTTCTGGGATTTAATAATTTCATATCAGCTCAATGCTGCTCTGCGCTTATTATTTTCCTGTTTTAATTAGGATCTGTGTTTTTGTCTGGTGTGTAAAGCATTTCCTCTTGGCTGGAATCCATGTCAGCTGGAGTTAAATCCCCAGTTTGCCAGCCTCAGTTCTTTTTGGCTTGTTCTTTTAGTGTGCGAGTGTGAGTGCTTCTGTCTGTGAGTGTGTGTGTGTGTGTGTGTGTGTGTGTGTGTGTGTGTGGGCATGTCTTTAGCAGGATTAGGATTGTAAACGCCTTGTTGAGTCAGGTGTGATAATAGCCTTCTCTCTTCCTGGGAAAACGAGGAATAAACGCTCGTGGCCACCCTCCATAGAACAGGAACTCAGGTCTGTGCTCAGACAGGAAGCTCAGGTCTGTTTTCAGACAGGAAACTCAGGTCTGTGCTCAGACAGGAAGCTCAGGTCTGTGCTCAGACAGGAAGCTCAGGTCTGTGCTCAGACAGGAAACTCAGGTCTGTGCTCAGACTGGAAACTCAGGTCTGTGCTCTGTGTGTCTGTGAACCAGGTATAAGATGTGTGTGTGTGTGTGTGTGTGTGTGTGAGTGTGTGTGTGTGTGTGTGGGAGAGTGTGAGTGTGTGTGTGGGAGAGTGTGAGTGTGAGTGTGTGTGTGAGTGTGTGTGTGTGTGAGTGAGTGTGTGTGTGAGTGTGTGTGTGTGTGTGGGAGAGTGTGAGTGTGAGTGTGTGTGTGGGAGAGTGTGAGTGTGTGTGTGGGAGAGTGTGTGTGTGTGTGTGTGTGTGTGTGTGTGTGTGTGTGTGTGTGTAGGAGAGTGTGTGTGAGTGAGTGTGTGTGTGAGTGTGTGTGTCTGAGTGGATGGGTGTGTGGGGGGAGTGTGTGTAGGGGGAGTGTGTGTGTGTGTGTGTGTGTGAGTGTGTGAGTGAGAGTGTTAATGGAGGAGGCCATTTCAGTCCCAAATGTCAGCTCAGAAAGGCTTCTCTCCCTCAGCTCTCCTGGTGGTGGAGGGTGGCATTCTGCAAGCTTCCTGAGGTAAAGCATGTACATGTGCCTCACTGGTGAAGTGAGCAGTTTCACAAATACAAAATAAAACAGTTCATTAATTGGGGCTTCTTTTTCATTAGTTTTAAATTAAGTTGGTCATTAGTGTGTGCAAATATGTTGGTCGTTTGAGGGTTAAGCATCTTACAGTCACAAATTGACCAATCCGTAGGGGTTTACTCACAAATGCAGCAGTCAGTAGTGACTCAGGCACAAATCAGCCAGTCGCTTGCAAGTTCCCATGAAGTGAAAAGACAGGCTGCCAGATGTGCCTTGCCAGAGCAGGTGGAATAGGGCTTCCCTGCTCAAGCCACATCTGGCAGCCGCGTGGCCTGCAGCCTTGAACTGCACGGCATGCTGGGAGCCGTAGCAGTGCTGAGCCGTGTCTGTGCTCAATGGAAACGCTCTGGTCAGCTGACTCCCTCTCTTCCTCTCTGGTAATGGCCTACGAGACGCAGGTCCTCCACTGAGTTTGGGCTTGTGGTTCCCCGATCATCGCTAATCATTACTGATTAAGCCTTGCCATGACAATCCAGCCTCTCCCCCTCTCTCTCTTTCTCTCCTTCTCCCCCTCTCTCTCTTTCTCTCCTTCTCTCCCTCTCTTCTTCTCTCTTCCTCTCCTTTTCTCCCTCTCCTGTTCTTTTCTCCCTCTCACTCTTTCTGTCCCTCTTTCTCTCTCCCTCTCCCTCTTTCTCTCTCTATCTCACTCTCTCTATCCTTCCCTGCTGTTTTCTTTCTCTCAGATCAATCTCTTCATCACATGATGCTCAAATATAATTTTTTCCCTGGATAATATTTGTCGGGTGAATACAGAAGACCCGCTGAACCTCTTAATTTTACATTTAGCAACTTCCACAGCATTATTTATGGAATAACCACGGTGACTATTATCTGATAATATGGTTATATGGTTTTTAAGATTAATCCAAGCTTGGTTGATGCACCAATCTGTGATTATGCCCACAGTTTTTTGTTGTTGTGTGTTTATACTTGTAGCCGATGCAATTTGAAATTCACAAAGAGGTTCACAAGCCCAAATGTTTCCATTTGGCAACAGAATCACCACATAAGTCATAAACAAGCCTCCATCATCTGTTAGCTCTGGAGCGCTTCCTACCCATAATGCATTAGCGAAAAAAATAAAACAGTTGCCTCGACGACAGATGTGCAAACAACAGTGATCACACTATCCGTGTCCTGAAAACAGAGATAAGCTTTATGTGAATTTATGTGAAATTATGCATCTGAGCACAGGGTCTGTGTTCAGCACGGTCTGTGTTCAGCAGGGTCTGTGTTCAGCACGGTCTGTGTTCAGCAGGGTCTGTGTTCAGCAGGGTCTGTGTTCAGCACGGTCTGTGTTCAGCAGGGTCTGTGTTCAGCACGGTCTGTGTTCAGCAGGGTCTGTGTTCAGCACGGTCTGTGTTCAGCAGGGTCTGTGTTCAGTACGGTCTGTGTTCAGCACGGTCTGTGTTCAGCACGGTCTGTGTTCAGCAGGGTCTGTGTTCAGCAGGGCTCTGAGCACTGTGGAAAAGGCTTTATATCACTTACAGCGTGTACATACATAAAAATATACTTATATTCTCATGTTCTAAGTAATCCAACATAATAACAGTATTTGTTTTAATTAAACAAAAATGGCAATCTTTTGGTATTTATTGGAACATGTATTTGGATTGTCTCTAAATATTGAAAATATTGAAATATATTAGTGTGACTCACTATGTCAACAAACACTGACACACACACACATACACACACGCACACACACGCACGCACGCACGCACGCGCACGCGCACGCGCACACGCACACACACACACACACACACACACACACACACACTCACACGCACACGCACACGCACACGCACACACTCACACGCACACGCACACGCACACGCACACACACACACACACACACACACACATAACCCTGACTGCTGTATCTCTCTCACACACAAGTGCACAGATATCTATTTATGTGTTGGCTGTGTTTGTTGTGGTTTGTGGTTATGGTTATGGGGATTTCTATTAGTCCATGGCTTTAGCCCATTCGTTTCACACGTTTGTGCTTTTGTAAAAACACTCGCCTGTGCTTCCTTCGGGTGCGTTGTGTTTCTTGCGGGTCTCATTAGGCACAGTGTGATATATCGGCCAGATTCACCCAAAGGTCTAAATGGTTTTTGCCGCAATCTGTACATGACAAAAAAAATCGACTGATACAAGTTTAAGGCAGCCTAGGCCTAGTGTTGAAATGTTTTTCTCGCAGACGATTTAATTTGCGAAAGCGAGTGTGCGAGAATGCTCAGATTGCTGCGTTTTCTCTCTCGTTTGCGGATGGAAAAATCGTTCGGATCCCAGGCAGCTGTTTTAGGGGGTATTGAGCGCTATACGTATCAGTGACAGGACAGAGCGAGACCTATTATTCACTATTCCCCGCTGACTCATTTTCCCAGAGTGCAATGTGTGAATTTTGCATTGTCTCAGGCAATAGAATAGGCAGCGCATTAGAGAATAGTGTAGTTTCGGTAAGGTGAACAGGATAATAGTGGCATTTAAATTAATGTTCGTCCATTCATTTTACCTTCTAATTTGTCTACTTGAATAACGATGTAGCGATACAGTATATTGTTATATTCTTAGCAAAATAAGAAATTAGGACACACGTGGAGTATTAAAACCGTAATATTATGAGTAGCTATAATTCTCCTTTAACGTGACCCACATCGCAGAACCATACCTCCTCTGTGGCTTTACTGTTACGGTGTCTTCGAGATATGATTTCAGCACAAAGTGTCCGTGGAACTTGGAAATATTTTCTTTAGTAGTAAAGTCAGAAGTGTATTTTTTTTTTGTAGAAGTGATTTATGCGCCCCAGGCGTCAGTAAGTTTAGAAGCGTGTCTGAGTTTGTAAACGCGTCTCACGTTCCTCGATATTCCCTATTTTATTTCCTGCGTTCCCGCGGTGTAGGTTCATAACGGTTCCGGATATTAAAAGCCGCGATGCAGTGGTGAAAAGTGGTGGTATCATCCCGCGGTCAGAGGAACAGGTTATGCATCTTACACCTTGTGTATCTGCACCGAGTAACCGACATGGAGATTGCCAAAAAAAAAAACATTCAAATAAAGACGCTGAAGCTTTAAAATTAGATCATATTTATTTTATCGGTTTCAAGTGCTTTCGTATTTGAACAGAAAGGTTGGGAAACAGCTGTTGTTTTACTGTCGCGTAACGAATGTACCGGCTCTGCGGTGACAGTCGTCCTGCGCAGATGTCGCCGTTAAACGGCTCTTCTTACATTGCCGTCGTATATTTTTTTAAACGTTTTCTTCTGTTTTTCAACCATTAATTAAATTGTTTCGGTCCCTCCAAGCGTTAAAGACGCCGCTAAAAACTACGTTGCCGTACAGATCTGGGGAAAGAGAGAGATTTACCCAGAAACCCCTGGAGTCGGCAGATTAATCCTGCCGCTTATTAGACAGGTGTGTGCCTGCTGCCTTTCTCTGGCCCTTAATAGACAAAATGCAATTTTCCCTTAATGACCCAGCGGCTGATGCAATTACAGCCGTCTTTTCATGCTTCTTATTCATTCCCAAATGGGCGATCCTTCTGGGGAGGGGTGGAGGGCGGGGTCAGTTTCTCCCTTGCTTTGCATGAATACAAATGTAACTTTCCTGTTTTCATATCCACCTTTTCCTGCTATCGTTCCCATCTTCGTGGCGTGAGGCGAGGTATCCGTGCTGTCATGGTGATGTGACCCCCCTGTCGCCTGGTCTGCGTTCCCCATGGGAGTCTTCCCCAGACCCAGACAGAAAGGAGGTTCCAGGCCCTCCGGCCAAGAGCCTGTAAACCCTAGAAACCCGATGAACCCTATAAACCCTGCCTCTGTGCGTATACCACCCAACCCCTCTCTCCTGCTGTACTGCCAAGCAGGTCATCGCCAGGTCTCCTTCTGCCCCAAACGTGTGTGTGCGTACGTGTGTGCGTACCTGCGTGTGTGTATGTGTACGTGTCTGTGTGTATGTGTACGTGCGTGTGTGTGTGTGTGTGTGTGTGTGTACAGAACCTGCCTATCCAAGTTGTGTGTCAGAGATGGCAGGGCTTGAGGGTGGAGCTCGGAGGCAGAACTGCTGGTGGAGGTCGGACACTAGGGGGTGCTGTCTGTAACACTGAGCACCTGGGGAAGACGCAGCTGTCAGGCAGACGCTCTCCTGCTCTCCTCTGCTCTCTCCTGTTCTCTCTCTCTCCCCAGCTCTTTCCTGTTCTCTCCTGTTCTCTCTCTCTCCTGCTCTCTCCTGCTCTCTCTGCCCTCTCTCCT
>NC_083763.1:1537062-1545616 GCF_963514075.1 Conger conger | reverse complement strand
TAACTATCACGATAACGATGTGAACAACCTCACTGATTAACCATAACTATCACGATAACTATAAACAATAAATACAACGATAACGATGTGAACATCCTCACTGATGAACCATAACTATCACGATAACGATGTGAACATCCTCACTGATGAACCATAACTATCACGATAACTATAAACAATAAATACAACGATAACGATGTGAACATCCTTGCTGATGAAAGATAACGATAACGATAATGTTGTAAGCATTCAGACCTGATTAATGATAACTATAAACGATAACTACAACAATAATGATGTGAGCATTCACACTGATGAGCGATAACATTCTGTAAGTAGCCATTTTCTGATTTGATTGGCTGTCAGTACTTCTATCGTTCATGCAGCACTAGTATGATTTTTAAAGCTAAATGTTTTTAGTTATTATTATAGTTATTGTTCTTGTGTGGACAGACCTTTTGAGTTCCCTTCTAAACATTACATCACAGTCAGCTCGACAGTCTGTGATGGTGGACTGTCTGTCTGTCTGGTCTGTGATGGTGGACTGTCTGTCTGTCTGGTGGACGAGCTGCTTAGAGCTCCACTCTCAGGGAGAGGCCGAGCAGACCTTTTAATCGAGGCCGAGCAGACCTTTTAATCGAGGCCCAGCAGACCTTTTAATCGAGGCTCAGCAGACCTTTTAATCGAGGCTCAGCAGACCTTTCAATCAAACGCGACGCCCTTCAGCCAGAGTACTCTGGCAGTGGGCCCATCTCACCCTCACACACAGACACACACACTCACACACAGTACACACACACAGACGCACACGCGCACACACACACACACACACACACCCTCACACACACACTCACACACAGTATACACACCCTCACACACAGTACACACACACACAGACACCCTCACACACACACACACACACACACAGACACCCTCACACACACACACACACACACACACACACACACACACAGACACCCTCACACACACACACACACACACACACAGACACACACACACACACAGACACACATGCGCACACACACACATACACACACCCTCACACACACACACACACACACACACAGTACACACACCCTCACACACAGTACACACACACAGACACACACACACACACACAGACACCCTCACACATACACACACATACACACACCCTCACACACACACACACACACACAGTACACACACCCTCACACACAGTACACACACACAGACACACACGCGCACACACACACGCGGACCTTGCGTATTTACTGGGGGGGATTAGGATGTAAATGAGCAGACCTTGCGTCGGGCGGTTAATCACTTTTCAGCTCGGCAGGGTCCGCCGTGTGACTGGCTCATTACCCACGAGCCCGCGGGCTTCTGGAAGCTTCTCTAAAGTCACTCCCTGCGTCTGCCGGCACCCTCGACTCCCGCCACTGTTCTGCGACAGTTTCTGATGTACTTTCCTGATCTTTAATGTGTGTCGCGGTTTTTATCTACTCCTGAGTAGTTTGTGCTCTGATCATCCAACCAGAAATCAGTGGTTGCTAGCCACTGAGATTACTCTGTTCGGAGGGGGGGGGGGGGGGGGGCTATGGGATTCTGGGCCCCCTGGTGCTAGCCTGGTGCGCTAATGAACAGGCAGGACCTAGTCTCCCCTTATTGTTATAGTGGCGCTAGCTAGCTAGGTGTGTGTATGTGTCATTGATGTATATATGTGTGTGTGTGTGTGCGTGCGCGCATGTTTGATAAGCAGTTTTGTGCTTGTTCAGTTTTGTGTGTGTTCTCTGGTGAGGGAGGGTGTGTGTTCAGTGTCTCAGTGTGGTCGTAGATCAGGGCAGGCCTGGATCAGGAACACACAAACAACATCATCTCTGACGCAGCAGCACTGCCTGGCCTTACAGAACCACAACCATTCAGCCATGAGCGAGAACCACCGAATGAATGTCAGTGAAAAACATGTTTCTTGTCAGGAATCTGCGGGCAAATTTCCCTAAATAATTCAGAGGAATGACGAGGCCCAGATGTGGATCAGTGCTTGTGGAAAAGACTCAGATGTTCTCACTGACCATCGAGAGGATGCTCTTCAACATGGATCCTTCATTTTTTTCCCTCATACTGTTTAAGTGCATCAGTCTTGCGAACAACTCGTTCACAAAGCCTTCATGCTACATGGCATCAGACTAGTGGACGAGTTTATAGTTTGCTGATAAACGGAGACAGACAGAATATTTAATTTAAATATGACAGAAGTGTGTTAACTTGTTAAAACGTTCTGTAGAGCAGGTTTCTGGGTTCCGCGGCGGAGTTTCAGAGAGTGCCGTTTTGCGCTGTGATGTTAAAGCAGGTTAATCAGTCTCATCACTGTGCTCATGTCCTCCCACAATGCATCAGTGTCCCCGAGGCTCTGCTCACCTTCACTCCACCTCTGATTGGTCAAAGAGGGGAAAGCTGACATGCTGGCCAGGAGCTCGGCTTCAGTAGGATATATGATTAACACTAGCAATTAACACCATGATTAACACTGTGATTAACACTAGCAATTAACACCATGATTAACACCATGATTAACACCATGATTAACACTGTGATTAACACTAGCAATTAACACCATGATTAACACTGTGATTAACACTTGCAATTAACACCATGATTAACACTAACAAATAACATGATGATAAACACTATGATTAACACCATGATTAAGACTTTTGATTAACACTATGCCGAACACCATGATTAACGCTATGATCAACACTAGTAGTTAGCACCATGATTAAGACTAGTGATTAACAATATGATTAACACGATGATTAAGAGCAGTTATTAACACATTGAATAACATTTGTGATTTATGTGATTTTTATAAAATCGAGTTGTAGTATGGTACCTCTGTGGCTCTAATGACCTTCGGTATGCACTAACTGTAAGTGGCGTTGGATAAAAGCGTCTCCTCAGTAAGTGTACTGTAATGTAGTGATTAACAGGATCCAGAGGCCCTGATCGCGCTCTCTGCACTTCTCCTGGGGCTGCAGACGCTCCCTGGCGGTAATGCAGCCCTGTTTGCAGATGCTCCCTGGCGGTAATGCAGCCCTGTTTGCAGACGCTCCCTGGCGGTAATGCAGCCCTGTTTGCAGACGCTCCCTGGCGGTAATGCAGCCCTGTTTGCAGGCGCTCCCTGGCGGTAATGCAGCCCTGTTTGCAGACGCTCCCTGGCGGTAATGCAGCCCTGTTTGCAGACGCTCCCTGGCGGTAATGCAGCCCTGTTTGCAGACGCTCCCTGGCGGTAATGCAGCCCTGTTTGCAGACGCTCCCTGGCGGTAATGCAGCCCTGTTTGCAGACGCTCCCTGGCGGTAATGCAGCCCTGTTTGCAGACGCTCCCTGGCGGTAATGCAGCCCTGTTTGCAGACGCTCCCTGGCGGTAATGCAGCCCTGTTTGCAGACGCTCCCTGGCGGTAATGCAGCCCTGTTTGCAGACGCTCCCTGGCGGTAATGCAGCCCTGTTTGCAGACGCTCCCTGGCGGTAATGCAGCCCTGTTTGCAGACGCTCCCTGGCGGTAATGCAGCCCTGTTTGCAGACGCTCCCTGGCGGTAATGCAGCCGCGCGCGGTGTTGGCGGACGGCCAGTCGGGCGGAGTCACGGAGTCTCCCTCGCTGTGCGCTCACGTGGGGCAGGGCAGCGGGTCGGAGTGGCTCTCAGACGCCGCGGCGGTCGTGTTAGCGGCTGCTTTACGTCCCGCTGCTCGCAGCCCGCGGGGTGGGATTACCGCCGTGAGAGAGCGGCCTCCGCGCGACCCGCCGCCAGCCGCCATTTCAGGAGCGCCAGCGCGGCGGAGAGACGGGGCCTGCAGGGAGGGGGCAGGGGTAGGGGTGATTGCAGAGGGAGCTTCAGGGTAGTTGTGGGGCAGGGATAGGGGTGATTGCAGAGGGATCTTCAGGGTAGTTGTGGGGCAGGGATAGGGGTGATTGCAGAGGGATCTTCAGGGTAGTTGTGGGGCTGGGATAGGGGTGATTGCAGAGGGATCTTCAGGGTAGTTGTGGGGCTGGGGTAGGGGTGATTGCAGAGGGAGCTTCAGGGTAGTTGTGGGGCAGGGGTAGGGGTGATTGCAGAGGGAGCTTCAGGGTAGTTGTGGGGCAGGGATAGGGGTGATTGCAGAGGGATCTTCAGGGTAGTTGTGGGGCAGGGATAGGGGTGATTGCAGAGGGATCTTCAGGGTAGTTGTGGGGCAGGGATAGGGGTGATTGCAGAGGGATCTTCAGGGTAGTTGTGGGGCAGGGATAGGGGTGATTGCAGAGGGATCTTCAGGGTAGTTGTGGGGCTGGGATAGGGGTGATTGCAGAGGGATCCTCAGGGTAGTTGTGGGGCAGGGATAGGGGTGATTGCAGAGGGATCTTCAGGGTAGTTGTGGGGCAGGGATAGGGGTGATTGCAGAGGGATCTTCAGGGTAGTTGTGGGGCAGGGGTAGGGATGATTGCAGAGGGATCTTCAGGGTAGTTGTGGGGCAGGGGTAGGGGTGATTGCAGAGGGATCTTCAGGGTAGTTGTGGGGTGGTTTTGGAGGCATTTGCATGGTAGTTTTATTTGGGGTGTTTGTGGAGTGGATTTAGGGGTGTGTGTGAAGCAGTCTTTGGGGTTGTTCTTGGCCAGGTTTAGGGGTGTTTGTGTGGAAGTTTTACGGGTGTCTGCAGGATGGCTTAATGCTTCTTTGTGGTGAGGGTTTTAGGGGTGTTGAACTGTATGTGCACTCTAAGGGTGGGGTGAATAAGAATATTTTGAGGCAGACTGAAAACACACCTTTTCAGACTGTACCTGGCAGTATAGTCCAAGCAGTACCAAGTACTCCTCACTCCTGATTTACCCTTCCCCTCCCCCATATCCCTCTTCTATACCATAAAAATCTGCACTTAATGAGACTATTTATGTTTATATTGTGTTACATGCGAGTGTTTTGCTATTTATGGAGTTGATGTTTTTCACTTGTTGTGGTACTTATGCACTGCTTGTAAGTCAGTTTGGATAAAAAGCATCTTCTAAATGACAAAAATGTAGGCTCTAAATGTAAATGAACGTGAAGGCATTGGGACAAAGCTCAGCATGTCCACACAGGGCACCCTGTCTTTGGGAATGAGTCACTCTCTCATGTCGTAAGTCAGGCATGGTAATCAGGCTTCATTTCTAACAAGCTTGTGACTGATGACACTGTCATCACATCTAGAACATGCTCTGCCTTTATTAAGTCACACAAAAAGCTGCTCTTCATTTATTTGTGAAGGGATTATATTTGCACGCTGTTATTTCGGATGATTCAGGTGCATGCTCTTATTTTGGAAGAATCAGGAACTCACTCTTATTTTGGAAGAATCAGCCACACATTCTTGTTTTGGAATAATCAGGCACACGCTCTTATTTTCTAAGAATCGGGCTTACGCTCTTATTTTGGAATAATCAGGCACACGCTCTTATTTTGTGAGAATCAGGAGCAGCCTTCAGTGCAGTGTGCGGGAGGGGCAGTGGGCGGGAGGGGCAGGTGGACGGGAGGGGCAGGTGGGCGGGCGTGGAGGTGACGGGCGTGGAGGTTGGCGTGTCCTCCCTGTCTGTATCTGAGAGACGTGAAAGGGGGACATTGTGAGTGAAAAGGAGCTGAAGGAGCCAGTTAAGCGCATGCTAGGGACTGGAGTTTCTCTCTGTCACAAAGGCACAAAGTGTGGAACGGTGAAATCATCTGAAGGACTCGCTGTGGATCCTCACCTTGGAGAGGACAATGCTTCTGACAGTTTACACATCACACGGGAGTGCCATTTCCCCTCTCACTCCCTCTCTCTCCTGCTCTCTCTTTCCCACTCTCTCTCCCACTCTCTCTCTCTCTCTCTCTGTCTCTCTCTCTCTCTCTGTCTCTCTCTTTCTCTCTCTCTCTGTCTCTCTCTCCCGCGCTTTTAAGTTATGTTGCATCACACTTCTGTTTTGCATTAAGATTGTGTAGCCTACAGGCGCCAAAAATCTGGGTGATGTGGAGCATTATACCAGCGGAAGTAACAAGTAAGAGTACTAATAATAATAATAATAATAATAATAATAATAATCCCCACATTACGCAGAAGGAAATGGGGATTAGGGAACATGCCCACAGAAGCTGCCCAGTGAAGGTTGGAGACGGATTTGTTGAGGGGCGAGATAATATTTTTCATCTCCCCTCTTACGCGATTGACCTGTGACAGATGAGTTTTCCTGGCTGACAGCCGTGCATGTGAAGAGTTTTCCTGGCTGACAGCCGTGCGTGTGAAGAGTTTTCCTGGCTGACAGCCGTGCGTGTGAAGAGTTTTCCTGGCTGACAGCCGTGCGTGTGAAGAGTTTTCCCGGCTGACAGCCGTGCGTGTGAAGAGTTTTCCTGGCTGACAGCCGTGCGTGTGAAGAGTTTTCCTGGGTGCGGCAGATTCCCGGCGCTCCGGTTGCGAGGGACGATGTTCAGTCCATACGCGTTTCTATTCCGTTAACCGCACAGTGGATCTGTTAAAGATGAACACAGCACTGCTTAAGATATACATAAATTAACATTTAAATGGACTGGGTCTCTACAGAAAAACCCGCATGGGGTTCGGACCCGGCCAGGATTCGGACTCAGAACCTCTTACGCTAACCGCTGAGCCACCGTGCCATCGTGGGACAGTCTGGGGCAGTGTGGGACAGTGTGGGACATTCTGGGACAGTGTGGGACATTCTAGGACAGTGTGGGACATTCTGGGACATTCTGGGACATTCTGGGACAGTGTGGGACATTCTTGGACATTCTGGGACAGTGTGGGACATTCTGGGACAGTGTGGGACAGTGTGGGGCAGTGTGGGGCAGTGTGGGACATTCTGGGACATTCTGGGACATTCTGGGTCATTCTGGGACATTCTGGGACAGTCTGGGCAGTCTGGGGCAGTCTGGTCCTGGCCCTGGTACGAGCCGCACTTGAGACGGAATGTTAATTTGTTTTCTGTTGTTGTTTTACTCTTCCGTCGTTTCTGTAAATTATGATTGTGAATAAAAATAAAGTTGACCTCCCAGGAGGGCGAGGTGGTGGCAGGAGGAGGAGAGCGAGATGGAGTGTGTGGGAGAGAAGGACCCAGATAATGAAGTTAAATGGGTCTCTGTGGGGAGGAGGGTGTCTGCAGAAAACAGGGTCGCACCGCACAGTGAGGTGACATGAATAGATGAGTGGCAGTACATGAGCTCTAGTGCAGTAACATGAGCTCTAGTGCAGTAACATGAGCTCTAGTGCAGTAACATGAGCTCTAGTGCAGTAACATGAGCTCTAGTGCAGTAACATGAGCTCTAGTGCAGTAACATGAGCTAGTGCAGTAACATGAGCTCTAGTGCAGTAACATGAGCTCTAGTGCAGTAACATGAGCTCTAGTGCAGTAACATGAGCTCTAGTGCAGTAACATGAGCTCTAGTGCAGTAACATGAGCTCTAGTGCAGTAACATGAGCTCTAGTGCAGTAACATGAGCTAGTGCAGTAACATGAGCTCTAGTGCAGTAACATGAGCTCTAGTGCAGTAACATGAGCTCTAGTGCAGTAACATGAGCTAGTGCAGTAACATGAGCTCTAGTGCAGTAACATGAGCTCTAGTGCAGTAACATGAGCTCTAGTGCTAGTGCAGTAACATGAGCTCTAGTGCAGTAACATGAGCTAGTGCAGTAACATGAGCTCTAGTGCAGTAACATGAGCTAGTGCAGTAACATGAGCTCTAGTGCAGTAACATGAGCTCTAGTGCAGTAACATGAGCTCTAGTGCAGTAACATGAGCTCTAGTGCAGTAACATGAGCTCTAGTGCAGTAACATGAGCTCTAGTGCAGTAACATGAGCTCTAGTGCAGTAACATGAGCTCTAGTGCAGTAACATGAGCTAGTGCAGTAACATGAGCTCTAGTGCAGTAACATGAGCTAGTGCAGTAACATGAGCTCTAGTGCAGTAACATGAGCTCTAGTGCAGTAACATGAGCTCTAGTGCAGTAACATGAGCTCTAGTGCAGTAACATGAGCTCTAGTGCAGTAACATGAGCTCTAGTGCAGTAACATGAGCTCTAGTGCAGTAACATGAGCTAGTGCAGTAACATGAGCTCTAGTGCAGTAACATGAGCTCTAGTGCAGTAACATGAGCTCTAGTGCAGTAACATGAGCTCTAGTGCAGTAACATGAGCTCTAGTGCAGTAACATGAGCTAGTGCAGTAACATGAGCTAGTGCAGTAACATGAGCTCTAGTGCAGTAACATGAGCTCTAGTGCAGTAACATGAGCTAGTGCAGTAACATGAGCTCTAGTGCAGTAACATGAGCTCTAGTGCAGTAACATGAGCTAGTGCAGTAACATGAGCTAGTGCAGTAACATGAGCTCTAGTGCAGTAACATGAGCTAGTGCAGTAACATGAGCTCTAGTGCAGTAACATGAGCTCTAGTGCAGTAACATGAGCTAGTGCAGTAACATGAGCTCTAGTGCAGTAACATGAGCTAGTGCAGTAACATGAGCTAGTGCAGTAACATGAGCTCTAGTGCAGTAACATGAGCT
>NC_083763.1:1522062-1529562 GCF_963514075.1 Conger conger | reverse complement strand
GGATGAGTGCATGATGTATTACACTGAATAAACCCGATAGATTTCACTGGTGCGGTGAGAATTCATCTCCCTGCTCCTCTCGGGAGAGAGAGAGAGAGAGAGAGGGAAAGACAGCTGATAATTAAGTATCAGTATCATCTTTAAATAAGGAGAATTCTTGCCACCTGTTGCAGAATTGTAAAGTCTTTAAGAAAGGGGAACTGTGTGGATGAATGTGTTATACGCGTCGCATGCACTATCCACAACTGTCAAATGGCCCAGATGGCGCGCACATTATTTAATTCATGATTTCTGTCTGTCGGTATCAGTGTGTTCACCCGGCGATTCCTGTGTGTGCCTCTAAATTTAGCAGCACCGCCTGTCAGAAGGAACAGAAGATTGGTAGTCTGGAGAGAACAGCGGCAGTGTAGGATTCTGGAGCGCTGTCTCTTTAAATGGGCGCTGTTCTTTTAACACCGCGCTGCGCTGCCGTCGCGGACGGGTTCTAAGTGTATTGTCCCCGAAGATTAACGGCGCTGCATTTTATTTATTTTTTAAGGGAGGAATCCCTCGATGCATAAGACCGCATCGTTTCCGGAGTCTGAGATAAATGTGACAGAACAGCGAGCTAGGGGAAAATATATAAAGTTTACCGTTGCCTAATGCGCCAACATTGACACCGTTCCGTAATGCGCTGTTGACGCGTAACTACAGTTCGAACTGCCTCCCCGCTGGGATCCTCCGCTCCAGCCGCGGGGAAATCCGCCTCTCTGTCGCGTCGCTACGACTCCGTTATGAAAAAGACGCGTCTAATTGCGCATCATCAGGAAACACGTGTTATCTACTCACGTCATGCGTTTCAAAAATGAAAGCATTTCTGTACTTGTGTGCATTGTGACAGTTTATACAGAATAGGAACACAGTAAGAAGAAAAAAAAAAAGTTCTTCGTTGCAGTTTTTTCCACAATTTTGGTTAAAAAATAAATTAGATGAAGTCGACATTTTTATTGAACTTTCTTGAGCTCTTTCTGTGGAGACAGTGTTGAGATCAGGATTGCTTCCTCAGTTCCAGTGTTGTCATGGCAAAGCTGAGAATCTTTCATTTCCGCCGTCTCCATCTGCCTGTCCCCCACTGCCCACTCTTCTCTCCCCATCCAAAAATACACCAGAGACAGAACTCATTTAATTACGCCTATATATACACTTCTATTTCTGTAAATGTGTACAAAGATATGTGTGTGTGTGTGTGTGCATATGCGTGTGTGTGTGTGCGTATGCATGTCTGTGTTGTGTGTGTGTGTGTGTGTGTGTGTGTGCGTATGCGTGCGTGTGTGTGTGCGTGTGTGTCCGTGAGTGTGTATGTGTGTGTGTGTGTGTGTGTGTGTGTGCGCGTGTGTGCGCAATGTACAGTAATGTCTTACATCAGCAACACATATACACACCAGGGGATTGTGTTTAAATATTTAATTTCTCGTGCTGCATTTCACGGAATTATCTAGATCTATATTTACTCACACATCGGGTTAAATGATTGAAACAGCTGCATCCCTGGTGTGTTATATCCTATGTCTGCGTCTCCATACATGTGCAAATGGCACTGCTCTTCATTAGGAAGTAATTGATTATCTGGATGCAATTAAAGCAGTGCATGTGCACAAACAGCCACACGCTCAATTAATCTCTGTATGACGGCTGGTCTCCCGCAAGGAGGCGTGTTGCGTGAGTTCAGTCTGTAATTAGCAGCTTATCAGAGATTACATTACAATCTCCCCAGATACCAACGGCGGTGATCTGATCCCAGAACACCCCCCACTGCCCCCCACCACACACTCACACACACACCTACACACACACACACACACACACACACTCACACACTCACACACACACACACACTCACACACACTCACACACTCACACTCACACACACACACACACACACACACACACACACACACTCACACACGCACATGCACACGCACGCACTCACACACACACACTGACACACACACACACACACACTCACACACGCACATGCACATGCACACACACACACTCACACGCACACACACACACACACACACATGCACACATTCACACACACATTTATCTGTGTATAAGTGTTTTGTACTTATGTGTGAGTGTACACACCTGTCCACACCAGAACTATAACTATGAAAACTATAACAATGTGAGCCTCCACATTGATGAACGATAAACAATAGCCAATTTGAATGTGAAGCCTTGTAAATTTTAATGGATTCTGATTGGCTGTCAGTGTTTCTATCCTTAATGCAGATGGAAAAACATTTCTCTGAAAGTGATCGCAATGATATCGTTCACCAGTGTCGTTCACATTAGTTAGTTAAGGGCTTTGCTCAAGGGCCCAACAGCTGCACTGATCTTATTGTGGCCACACTGGGTCTTGACTGACCAACCTTCTGGGTCCCAGTCATGTACCTTAGCCGCTAGGCTACAGGCTGCCCCAGTCATGTACCTTAGCCACTAGGCTACAGGCTGCCCCAGTCATGTACCTTAGCCGCTAGGCTACAGGCTGCCCCAGTCATGTACCTTAGCCGCTAGTCTACAGGCTGCCCCAGTCATGTACCTTAGCCACTAGGCTACAGGCTGCCCCAGTCATGTACCTTAGCCACTAGGCTACAGGCTGCCCCAGTCATGTACCTTAGCCACTAGGCTACAGGCTGCCCCAGTCACGTACCTTAGCCACTAGGCTACAGGCTGCCCCAGTCATGTACCTTAGCCGCTAGTCTACAGGCTGCCCCAGTCATGTACCTTAGCCGCTAGGCTACAAACTGCCCCAGTCATGTACCTTAGCCACTAGGCTACAGGCTGCCCCAGTCATGTACCTTAGCCGCTAGTCTACAGGCTGCCCCAGTCATGTACCTTAGCCGCTAGGCTACAGGCTGCCCCAGTCATGTACCTTAGCCACTAGGCTACAGGCTGCCCCAGTCATGTACCTTAGCCACTAGGCTACAGGCTGCCCCTGTCATGTAGCTTAGCCGCTAGGCTACAGGCTGCCCCAGTCATGTACCTTAGCCGCTAGGCTACAGGCTGCCCCAGTCATGCACCTTAGCCACTAGGCTACAGGCTGCCCCAGTCATGTACCTTAGCCACTAGGCTACAGGCTGCCCCAGTCATGCACCTTAGCCACTAGGCTACAGGCTGCCCCAGTCATGTACCTTAGCCACTAGGCTACAGGCTGCCCCAGTCATGCACCTTAGCCACTAGGCTACAGGCTGCCCCAGTCATGTACCTTAGCCACTAGGCTACAGGCTGCCCCTGTCGTTATAGCCATGGTGTGGACTCCACCAGCACTTTAAACACTTTTTAAAACGACGTATTTCCAGTTATGGTTCCTGGTGTGGACGAGCCTTCAGCGTGTAGCGTGTGTGACACGTGGGCGCTGATTCCGCCCCCCCTCCCCTCCCTCCCCCGCAGGGCTGTTCCAGAGGGCGATTGCTCAGAGCGGGACGGCCCTGTCCAGCTGGGCCGTGAGCTTCCAGCCCGCCAAGTACGCCCGCATGCTGGCGCGCAAGGTGGGCTGCAACCTGCAGGACACGGTGGGCCTGGTGGACTGCCTGCAGCACAAGCACTACAAGGAGCTGGTGGACCAGGACATCCAGCCCGCCCGGTACCACATCGCCTTCGGGCCCGTCATCGACGGCGACGTGATCCCGGACGACCCGCAGATCCTCATGGAGCAGGGCGAGTTCCTCAACTACGACATCATGCTGGGCGTCAACCAGGGCGAGGGCCTGAAGTTCGTGGAGCTGATCGTGGACAACGAGAACGGCGTGCAGGCCAACGACTTCGACTACGCCGTGTCCAGCTTCGTGGACGACCTGTACGGGTACCCGGAGGGGAAGGACATCCTGCGCGAGACCATAAAGTTCATGTACACGGACTGGGCGGACCGGCACAACCCCGAGACGCGGAGGAAGACCCTGCTGGCGCTCTTCACCGATCACCAGTGGGTGGCGCCCGCCGTGGCCACCGCCGACCTGCACTCCAGCTTCGGCTCGCCCACCTACTTCTACGCCTTCTACCACCACTGCCAGACGGAGCAGGTGCCGGCCTGGGCGGACGCGGCGCACGGGGACGAGATCCCCTACGTGTTCGGCCTGCCCATGGCCGGCCCCACAGAGCTCTTCCCCTGCAACTTCTCCAAGAACGACGTCATGCTCAGCGCCGTCGTCATGACCTACTGGACCAACTTCGCCAAGACCGGGTCAGTCTCTCCCGCTGTTTATAGCTCAGCCTGAACCGGGTCGGTCTCTCCCGCTGTTTATAACTCAGCCTGAACCGGGTCGGTCTCTCCCGCTGTTTATAACTCAGTCTGAACCGGGTCGGTCTCTCCCGCTGTTTATAACTCAGTCTGAACCGGGTCAGACTCTCCCGCTGTTTATAGCTCAGTCTGAACCGGGTCGGTCTCTCCCGCTGTTTATAACTCAGTCTGAACCGGGTCGGTCTCTCCCGCTGTTTATAACTCAGTCTGAACCGGGTCAGTCTCTCCCGCTGTTTATAACTCAGTCTGAACCGGGTCGGTCTCTACACTGTTTATAACTCAGCCTGAACCGGGTCAGACACTCCCACTGTTTATAACTCAGTCTGAACCGGGTCGGTCTCTCCTGCTGTTTATAACTCAGTCTGAACCGGGTCGGTCTCTCCCGCTGTTTATAACTCAGTCTGAACCGGGTCTGTCTCTGAGTCCAGCCTGTGTATTACAGCTAGCTAGCTGCTTGTTTCATCCAAAGTGACTTACAGTTGATTAGACTTGGATGGAGTAAGTGTGTTTTTCCCATGTTTGTGTGGTTTTTATTCATGGTCCCACAGACTAAACATACATACGCTCCTGCAAAAGAGATTTTGGTCACAGTTTACAATAAGTTTCATGAATTGCCATTAACTAATGTAGTTGCTAACATGAATTAATAATGGACAAATAAATTAAGCATGAAATGCTCTTCCTTAGTTAATGCATTTGTTAACAACTGACTAACATGTTTGTTACATGATATCTATAAATTAGCCAACCAGAGGATTAGTTAACAAATACAATAACTGACTTTTTCATTCCAATATGAATTGGCAATAGCTAATGTAGTTGTTAGCATGAATGAATGATGTAGAAATACATTAACAGAGCGTACAGATTATGTTCTCAGTCATAGTTACTTAACAACTATATTAGTTTGTACCTATTCATGGAACCTTATTGTGAAGTGTTACCAAGGTTTCAATCTCAATGTAACCAACCTGGTCAAATTAAGAAAATAAAAAACCCTCTCTAAAAGAACAATTAAAATATATCAAACTGTTCATTTGCCACTAATCCTCCATTGCAGATGTCAGATACAGGCAGATGAGCTAACAATTGTCTGTATAATTACTCACAGGCCCTAATTTGTTAGATCTTTGGCAATTAATACATTATTAATGTTTACGTCTCTGGAAATTTCCCTGAAAGGGACGCAGGAGCTGGTGAACAGTTATTGAGGAGAAACGTGTTTGAATTTATTTAATAACAGGCACTGGAGAATCACACTGCCGTGTGGAGGCCTGGCTAACATGTCACACACAGCTCGGAGTTCTGAGACGGAATGGGCATTATCATCAGACGGCGTAAACACAGACCTGCTGATGAACGCCCCTAAACGAGCGTATGAATCAGACTGATTTATGGGCGATTTGGTGTCATGAGAACACAACGGGGGTTAAAGACTCTCCCGTTAGAGCACAATGCCTTCTTATGGTCCTTACATGTTACAGTTTATTATCACTATGATATATAATAATAATAGTTATAATAATAATAATAGTAATAATAATAATAATATGCACACAGTAATGTACCGCCGTTCCAGTTATGAAAATGCTGCGATAATCTCAGACCAGCCCACATAATATTAAATAACCTTATTTTCTTTTTCCTTTCCTTTCCTTATTGGTTAAAATGTCATGTTCTCCGTTGGTGTGAGACTAAACGATCCTTCATCCTCTCGGTCCATGTGAGATTTGGTGTAATGAAGCTGCTTGGGGGGCCTGTAATTGGCTCAGAGGCGGGTGGCGTTGCGTTGTGAATGCGGCCCGGTGTTTAAAGCGGTCCTCAGAGACGCCGCTGGGAGGGGCTCGCTGGGCGGAGAGCGTGTGGGCCTGTGTGCTGTGCTTTGGCAGGTCCTGGTGTGTGAGTGTTCTTGGGAGAGCAGTGAGGGGCGCTGGCTGTTTCCCCGCACGTTGCTAGCGTAGGGTGTGTGTGTGTGTGTGTGGGGCGCAGGCTAGCGTAGGGTGTGTGTGTGTATGTGTGTGTGTGTGAGGCGTAGGCTAGCGTAGGGTGTGTGTGTGTGTGTGTGTGTGAGTGTGTGTGTGTGTGTGTGTGTGTGTGTGTGAGTGTGAGTGTGAGTGTGAGTGTGAGTGTGTGCGTGTGCGTGTGCGTGTGCGTGTGCGTGTGCGTGTGCGTGTGCGTGTGGTGTAGGCTAGCGTAGGGTGTGTGTGTGTGTGTGTGTGTGTGTGTGAGGCGTAGGCTAGCGTAGGGTGTGTGTGTTTGTGTGTGTGTGAGAGAGTGTGTGAGTGTGTGTGTGTGTGTGTGTGAGGCGTAGCTGCAGGGACCCTAATGAGGCTCGTATATAACGCAGAACGGCCTCACTGCTCACGCTGCGCTTGTAGATTTATGCGGCCATTTTGCATGAGAAAGGCGTGTTCATGACATGTTCATGGCATGTTCCCGCGTGCTCCAGATGTCGTTACGAGCCCTCGGGCATGGGGGGGGGAGTCTTTAACCTCATAATAGGCGGGGCTATAATGAGTCATTCACAAAAGGCTTGGCTTAAGATCAGACTTTATTCTCCTGAAGGAAATAAGGACATTTGTCTCGGACACAACAGTGGATAGTTTCTTGGCACGTAATTCCTACAAGGACTCCCAGTACAGCTGCACAGTGCTCACCAATCACCAGCTGCGATGTGTGAATGTGTGATCTGTGATTGGTGGAGCGCCTCTTTGTGTTCTGACAGTGTGGTGACATCACAATATGAATATAATCTCTGAGCTGAGTGACCTTATGACTGCTTAAACTCAGTGAAGAGTTGGGGCAGAGGGCAGCCTGTAGGCTCAGGTGCTTGACTAGGACCTGGTAGAAGGTTGGTTGTTCAAGCCACAATAACAACAGTGCAGCTGTTGGGCCCTCAACCCCACATTGCTCCAGGGGGGACTGTCCCCTGCTCAGCCTAATCAACTGTTAATGTTTTGAATAAAAGCTTCAGGTAAATAACTGTAATGTAGAGTTATATAGTAGCTCCACCAGCCTCAGACACTTTGATAAAGCCCAATGTTCTCGCTCAGTGTAGGTGAGTGTGTGCCTTTACATTATTACATTATTGGCATTTGGCAGACGCTCTTATCCAGAGCGATGTACAGTTGATTAGACTAAGCAGGAGACAATCCTCCCCTGGAGCAATGCAGGGTTCAGGGCCTTGCTCAAGGGCCCAATGGCTGTGCGGATCT
>NC_083763.1:1459562-1517062 GCF_963514075.1 Conger conger | reverse complement strand
CCTGCGTGCCCTGAGCTGACGGTTTCCCCGTCCAAACGGCTCCTCGTGCTGCTTTGTTTTGGAGATGGATAGCCAGAAGGAATTACGGACACGGGCGGTTTTTTATCACCGGTATTTATTTTAATATCAATATAAAGCTGCTCTGTCCTTTCTTGGAGAGAGAGAGAGAGAGAGTGTGATGCAGATTCCCACGAAACCAGTCCCCTCTCTCTATGCGTCTTGCAAAAGGCCAGTTGGTACAATTTGTGAGGATTTCTGTGAATAATGATTTACAGCCAACAATTACAGTATTAATGGTGTCTTCCACCGCTGCTGTTTTATAGGGGACCCCACCATGTGCCAAATCTAAGCAGGATGTTAATATCGGCAGTATAAAACGTACTAGACAGCAACGGTCTTTAAAACTGTAATAAAACCCTATGGTTACACACCAAAAAAAGAAAAGAAAAATAACGATGAAAAGAAATGTACCTGTTCTGTTTGATTCACTTTCTCGTTTCTGCACCTTGTTTTAATTTTTTTTCCCCGCTGTAGAAAAGGCGACCACTGAAATCTTAATTTGGCTTTAGCTCAGAAATGATTTGTGCCCTATTCGTGATGTTTTTTGTTGCTTTCAGTGCGAGTTGAATGGGCGAGGGGGGGTTCGGGAAGAGGTGGGTTAATTTGGTCCGATAACTTTCTAATGCTCGATTCGTTTCTGTTGTTCAGTTCTGTGTTGAAATCAATCGTTATTTTCTCATCTTGCAACTAAAAGAAAAATTGGGTTGTTTTTACAGATTTTTATTTTTTATGTATTTATTTCTTTTCTTTTCTGCTTTATAAGTGACAGATTGCCTGATAATTCTCACGGAGACTGTGTTCCAAGCGATGGGATTAATTGGATTTTCACTGCTGTGCTTTTCTTAGTCTTGGATTGGATCAGAGGTCACATATTCTTACCGACAGCAGATTCTCCGATCGTATTTGGGAATCCGCCGGTACATTTCTGTCAGAAAATTCTGCTCCATTTTGTTCTGGCCGACTCCAATTTGAACCACGTCAACTGACAGCCCGCGCGAACCAAAGCGTGTTCGGCGCGGAGAGTCGACGTGGTGCCGGCAGTGCAGTGAAGTGCAGACGCTGAAACTGATTATCTTGCAGGTTGTGTGTTTATAACCAAGAGCGTCAACGCTTTAGCTAAACTGCACCTGAGCCCGGTTTGATAACGCTCTGCCGTTGCCATTACGACGCGTTTCCAGAACATGAAAGGCTTTCCCTTCAGACGGCTGATTCTTCATTTACCTGCGCCGTTTGATCTCCGTCATTCATTGTCCATGGGCTATTTTTGCGACTACTTCATAGCCTTAGATAATTGCTATGTATTTAAGCAATGTTTTATAAATAAATTAGATGAATACTGTTGCTCTATACCTAGTGCAGCTCCGTATTTTGTGATACTGACAGAACACCCTCTTTGATTGTGATGAAACGGGCATTCAGATGAGATATTGATGTGGTTAGGAGGCCATTTCCAGTGCTAGCATGCTCCAGGTTTTACGGGTCTGTAGGGATCTAGTTTTGCATTTACGTTTTTACAGTGGTTACTAATAAAAGCTCAGCAGAGAATCTAAATAAAATTGTTCAAAAGTGACAAAACGATGGCCCCACTTTAAAGCATATCACAGGCAGAAGGGGAGTTAAATTCATCAACATCTACAGTCTGTGTTTTCACACCTTACGCCACGCCTGTCAAGTAGGTCTTGACATTGTTCTCTCTACTTTATTTGTGGTTTGTTATCTTGGAATACGTTGAAAATAAAAAAGAGACAGGCACCCTGGTTTTATTTATATTTGTAAGGCCTGTCTGCCTTCAGTGACTTCAGTTTGTGTTCTGACATCCATGGCTTTCATGAGCATTTTTAATATCATTAATAAATATGATCATATTTTTTAACTTGCTTGGGGTTCTGTCTTCCTGTATTTCTGTGTTAACCCCCCCCCCCCCCCAGGACGGAATATTCCTGTGCACTCTCCATTCTGCACTGTCTGTACTAACTCTGCTGCCTTTGGAGAAATGTGTGTGATCAGTGTGTGTGTGTGTGTGTGTATGTGTATGTGTGTGTGTGTGAGTGTGTGAGTGGGTGTGTGAGTGTGTGTATGTGTGTGTGTGTGTGTGTATGTGTGAGTGTGTGTGTGTTTGTGTGTTGCTGTGTGTGTACTTGTCTATGCATGTGTTGCTGTGTGTGTGTCTGTATGTGTACGTGTGCATGTGAGTGTGTGTTGTGGTGTGTGTGTACATATATATATGAGTGTGCTGCTGTGTGTGTGTGTGTTGGTGTGTGTGTGTGTGTGAGTGTGTGTATGTGTGTGTGTGTGTGTGTGTGTGAGAGAGAGCCTCAGACTGCAGTCCCCTACCCAGAACACTTTCCCTCTCCAGTGTTCCCGTGTGTTGTTATGGAGGGGGCAGAGGGGGGGGGGTCATTCATTCTCCCGTTTACAGAAAGCAGAACTACTCATGCTTCCAGGAGTGCTCCGGTGTTCCAGGAGATGGTCTTCTGTGACCTGTACAACAACAACATCCACAGAAAGGCCATTTTCTTCCATTAGTTACTCACATCTCCAGGGGAGACCAAGGTCGGGCGGAGTAAAGGCACAGGCTCCCGAGAGCCCCCCCCACCCCCCCTCCCCCCGCCGTGATTTCCCTGATGAATGATAATCTGTCTCTGTCCGTTTGACAACATGTACAAATCAGTGCTGATTGAGTTACAGCGCTGGAGCTCTGACAGCCATCGTGGGACCAGGACGTTTTGGCCCTCAGGTAAGGCGATTAGCATAAAGAGTCATCTCGTTTCTGCGTGAGGAACGTCTTTTTCACTGCTGCTAGAACACACCAGCCCCAGCGCTCCGGCCTTCCCCCGTCAGAGCTGGTCTCCGTTCACCGTCACCGTTACCGTCTGACAAGACCAGAGTTTCCTCTGCGCCGAAGAGTTCACACAGAGCCAGTTGGATCTTCTGCTCAGGGTGGATATTAACCTTTGCAAAATGAATTAATTCTGTCTTTGAACAGGCTGATTTATAACTGTGATTTGTGAAAAAAAGCATTCCGCAGTGCTTTCTCCCTTCGACTCCAATCTCTTTCTCAGAATTCCAATTGAAAAACAACTCCATCCACGGAAATGTACGAAGAGGCGGGTTATTTCTGCACGACGGCAACCTTTACGGAGGCCTCTTAAATGAATTTATCATTGACCTTTTTCATTTTTTAATAAAATCTGTTTTATGGAAATTAGGTTTTATTTTCCTCTCGACAGCTGTGCTAATACCACAGACAATAATATCTGTGGCACAAATCCCTGCACCTAACTTTCTGAAATATACAGCGTGTTTGCTAAATCTATCAATATCTTTTGTATAATTTATAAACTGGCTCCCAAGAATAATTATGATGACTTCCCACCTCATGAAATTTCTATTTACATTTTAAGAGCTTGTCAAGATAAATAATATTTCTGCTGGGGTGTGGGACGGGGCTCGCCACGGAGGGTAGTACTCTCGCCGGCTGTACAACACAAATTCAAGAGTCAACATGAATCTTCTGCTCCTGAGGCACCAGCTCGTTTTAATCCGGGTTCTTTTGCTTCTCTGTCACAGAAACCTTTCTTCTGTCACCATATTTATGCAGACGGCACAGCAGAATGACTGGATCATAACTTTAATCCCACGTCTCAACCGATCAATAATCAGAATAAGAAAGTTACGCGATATGATCGTCCTTGTGCTCTGATGGTGTATCCGCGCGGCAGGACTGCCCACGGGAGAGAGGGCAGGAGTGATCCTCGGGGAGTTAAGATGTCCCGTAGGACTGCACAGAGCAGATGAGATTCTAAGTCATTTCATTTGTCTGGACAGAATGTACTTATGCCAAAATTTTGGGGGTAAAGAGATTTGGGCTGAAATGGAGAAATTTACCATCAGCCAACCACCCTTTCATCACACGACTGCAGGTGAAGTATTGCAGGGTGCAGTTGGTTCTCTGCAGGTGGAGTGTTGCAGGGCTGCAGGTAGAGTGTTGCAGGGCTGCAGGTAGAGTGTTGCAGGGCTGCAGTTGGTTCTCTGCAGGTGGAGTGTTGCAGGGCTGCAGGTGGAGTGTTGCAGGGCTGCAGTTGGTTCTCTGCAGGTGGAGTGTTGCAGGGCTGCAGGTGGAGTGTTGCAGGGCTGCAGGTGGAGTGTTGCAGGGCTGCAGGTGGAGTGTTGCAGGGCTGCAGGTGGAGTGTTGCAGGGCTGCAGTTGGGGGCTAAATCTCGCCTTGTCAGCAGGCCACACACTTCACTGCCATATAATGCAATTTGTTCAATTATGGATTTAAATATTTGAAGCCAAATACTAATGGGTGTATCTATTTGAATCTTTTTCTTAATGGCATAAAATGCAAGGTGTGCCCTCTCTCTCTTTCTCCCTTCTCCCTCTTTCTCCCCCTCTCTCCCTCCCTCTGTCTCTCCCCCTCACCCTCCCTCCCTCTCTCTCTCCCTCCCCTCTTCCTGTGATCCCTCCTCCCCTCTGAAACATGTTAGCAGGGGGTGTCTGCTCTTGTTCAGTGGGGATGTTGCTGTTCCTTACAGTCTGTTAAGTGAGCAAGGACAGGGGAGGTCCCCGGTGCTCCACGCTGACAGCGATCTGGGGGGGGGGGGGGGGGGGGGGGGCACTCTCCATAATAAAGAGAGAGGGAGAGACAATATCAGCCTACATCACTGGAGGTGGGGCTTGTAGTTTTCCATTAATCACAGCAGAAAGGCAGCTTTTGTATTCCAAAAAATAAATATATAATCGCAGTATTGCCATTTTTACACCAAAGTTTATTTCCATCCACTTCCTGGAAAACGAGATTTTACGATGTCATTTTACGAGATCATGTGTACAATAAGCACAACATGCTACTTCCTTCAGGAGGGGTATGTTTTATATACCGTAGCTTATATTTATTCTGCGCCACTTTTTAATGTGGCTCTATGTATGTTTTTTTATTGATTTAATTGCGGTGAGTTAAAAATAAAAAGGAAAGGCGCTCAGGGAGGGAAGCTACAGAAAGTGTTAAAATGATAAACGATGACACCTCCGCTGTGACGCATGATAAACACGCGTCCTCCCGTGGTCCGCGATCGCAGCGCGGTGGAGAGAGAGAGAGAGAGAGAGAGAGAGAGAGAGAGAGAGAGAGAGAGAGCGGACGCCAAATCCAGCGACCGCACATGGTGACGCATAGCTCCCCCAAGTTGTCTGTATAATGGGCGGTACTGTAGGTGGATTCCGTCTGATAGATGGCTCCATGGGATCAATATGAGGAGGGACGTAATCTACTGCAGAACACTGTCGGCACCTGATTGGACAGCACTGCGGTCGTTTGTTTTGGCAAAAATGGCAGACCGTAGAAAAACTTTTTCTCTAGTCCTCTTAAACAGTCTAAATTAAAAGTTTCTGAAAACATTTGAGGCGAGAAACAAGCATTACAGTTGCTGAATCTTGATCCACAGTTTACCTGCAACACCCAGTTTGAAAGTTTGATCCTAGTTTTGTGAGCCGTGCGAGCTGCGCTGGACGCAGTTGATTTGCATGGGCAGATCACGATATGCAAATACAGAACCGTCGGACGTACACATCGCTCGCCGCACTGCGAACATATCGCACCCCAAGGCTCTCCGTAGAAAATGAGTTGAATGCGTTGCGCGGCTGATTTGGTCTTCCGGGCTGGGGTGTCGCTCAGCCGCGAAGCGCCCGGAGGAGATGAGGTGGAGGTGGAGGTGGGGGCGGGGGGGGAAGAGCTCGGTAATTTTCACCAATTACGTCAGCGCCGGGGCCAAATAAATGCTACAATGAGTAATGTTCTTTCAAGTGAACTCCTTCATCTCTCTCTCCATCTCGCCCTCGTTCTCTCTCTCTCTCTTTCTCTCTCTCTCTCTCGCACACACACGCGCGCCCGCCCCGCGAGGTCGCTCCTGTTGGGTAGAGGACGCGGGCAGTCTACCGTGACCGCATTAGCATCTAAACTGGCGTTCTTTTAGAGAAACGCATCGATTAATTTCCGAGAGCGCGCCGAACTAAAGAAACCAATAACGTCCAGACCGGGGCAGGTTTTTGAGAGTTAATATGTCTGTCTGACTGGAACCCTGTTGCAAATGCACCCTCTCCCGTTTTAGCAGGACCTTACGTGTATCATAACTGTGTATCATAACTTATCAAGAAACGTCTCACTTCCCTGATGGATCACTGTCACATATACAGTCACGGGCCAATTTATTAGGGATTTATTAGACTGGTCTTCTGCTGCTGTAATCCAATCCACTTCAAGGTTCGACAGGTATTGTGTTCAGAAATGCACTTCTGCATGCCGCACAGTGAGCTGGGTGTACAGGTGTACAGGTGTACCTAATAAAGTGGATGTATATCGTATGGTGGCACATTCAGGTTCATGCTAAAATAATGTATCTGGATTTTCTAATGTCAAATTATCTCAGAATTTTGATATTACCACTTGATTATCTTTAGATCAAGAGTTATGTGCCTAATTTCTTGCGTAGCCATAGTGGATATTTCATGATTATTATAAAATAATGATCTCTGGATTTCTGCATTGTAAAAGTAGCTATATTAGGCACAGTTAATTACAAGTCATCTTTCTGGAGCCATACATTCTGGAGGTGACTGGTAGAGTATTTAAAAAATGTGCTGCAAAAGTAAGTTTCATAAAAAGTAACAATTGGGTCAGCTCATTACCCAACAATTACTAGTGCATTGTGGGTAGATTAAATCCTACTGCATTCCCTTTTTTCATATTATCACACATATTATCAGAGCTGAAGATATATAGATAAATATATATATTTTTAATCATGCTTGGCCTTTCCTATTAGCTCAGGGTAACTGGAACTGCTCTTTTTCCCTTTCCAAAAATGTATGTGTTGACTGAATCAGGACACATACGAGGGATGTTGAAGCACTAGCACACACACACACACACACACACACTCACACACACACACACTCATACACACACACACACACACACACACACACACACTCACACACTCACACACACACACACACACACTCACACACACACACTCACACACACACACACACACACACACACACTCACACACACACACACACACACACTCACACACACACACACACACTCACACACACACACACACACACTCACACAGACTCACACACACACACACACACATACACACACACCCACACACACACACACACTCACACACTACACACACACTCACACATACACACACACACACATACACACACACACACACACACACACACACACACACACACACACACACACTGTAGCACCCGACTGATCTAGCTATGCCAGGTTCCTACTGCGTCTGGTTATGTGTGTGTGGTTCAGTACCTACTGGTCTCGATATGTGTTAGAATAGCAAAGTGCCTACTGGTTTGGACATGCATTACTGTAGCAAGGAATCTACTGGTCTGGACATGTGTTAGTGTGGTTAAATGCCTACTGGTCTGGTAAAGCACCATTGTTGTTCTGAAGCCAGTTGTAGATTTCAGCATTTTCTGGCTGATTGGTTAACATAAAACTAGCATGACATATTATAGGGCACAATTGATCTTGCAATAAAAAGTTATAATTTGTTCAGAACAAGAGCCAACCCCTATTCCTTACTGGAGTAATGAGTCACGGGCTACAAATGACTATTTCCAGTCTTGGACTAATTCACTCTGTACTTCTAGCCTCTGGCCAGTCCATTCTGCGGCATTGGAACGGTCCAGTCACAGTGTGTCTGTTGGTATGGATTATGTTTTTGTTTTATTTCGGTGGCGGAAATGACTTGCTGATGAATATTGTTTCTGGCATGTTTTCAAAAAAAAAAAAAAAAACTTTTCCTCTGTTTTAATTTCCAAAGTCCTCAGGCACAAATTGTGCTGCACAATATGCTGATATTAACATAAAGTGCCAAATCAAAATAATCCAGTTAGGATGTTTTAAAAATAATTAGCAGAGCACAATATGGATCAGAAGATGAGAACATTTTTATTGATGTCACAGTTTAAAACACATCTCATGTAAAAGAAGAGAAGAAAAGCAGACATTGTATCATGAGATTGAAAGACTTTTTTGTGCCAGACAAAGCTTTCTGTGTCAGCAGTGCCAGGCCGCCATTTTGCTCTTTGATAAAAGCATGATGTGCACTGCAAAGTGCAAGTACCTCCTCTGTTATTCAGCCCTGTCTACAGGAAGCAGTTATTCAGCTGTCTACAGGAAGCAGTTATTCAGCCCTGTCTACAGGAAGCAGTTATTCAGCCCTGTCTACAGGAAGCAGTTATTCAGCCCTGTCTACAGGAAGCAGTTATTCAGCCCTGTCTTCAGGAAGCAGTTATTCAGCCCTGTCTACAGGAAGCAGTTATTCAGCCCTGTCTACAGGAAGCAGTTATTCAGCTGTCTACAGGAAGCAGTTATTCAGCCCTGTCTACAGGAAGCAGTTATTCAGCCCTGTCTACAGGAAGCAGTTATTCAGCCCTGTCTACAGGAAGCAGTTATTCAGCCCTGTCTACAGGAAGCAGTTATTCAGCTGTCTACAGGAAGCAGTTATTCAGCTGTCTACAGGAAGCAGTTATTCAGCTCTGTCTACAGGAAGCAGTTATTCAGCCCTGTCTACAGGAAGCAGTTATTCAGCCCTGTCTACAGGAAGCAGTTATTCAGCCCTGTCTTCAGGAAGCAGTTATTCAGCCCTGTCTACAGGAAGCAGTTATTCAGCCCTGTCTACAGGAAGCAGTTATTCAGCCCTGTCTACAGGAAGCAGTTATTCAGCCCTGTCTACAGGAAGCAGTTATTCAGCCCTGTCTACAGGAAGCAGTTATTCAGCTGTCTACAGGAAGCAGTTATTCAGCTGTCTACAGGAAGCAGTTATTCAGCTCTGTCTACAGGAAGCAGTTATTCAGCCCTGTCTACAGGAAGCAGTTATTCAGCTGTCTACAGGAAGCAGTTATTCAGCTGTCTACAGGAAGCAGTTATTCAGCCCTGTCTACAGGAAGCATTTATTCAGCCCTGTCTACAGGAAGCAGATATTCAGCCCTGTCTACAGGAAGCAGTTATTCAGCCCTGTCTACAGGAAGCAGTTATTCAGCTGTCTACAGGAAGCAGTTATTCAGCCCTGTCTACAGGAAGCAGTTATTCAGCTGTCTACAGGAAGCAGTTATTCTGCTCTGTCTACAGGAAGCATTTATTCAGCTCTGTCTACAGGAAGCAGTTATTCAGCTCAGCTACAAATTACACAATTATGACTCTCACACATTCCACATCTATTCACTTGCTGTTATCTCCCTATAATGCATTGTTTGCTGCATTTTTCAGACAGTGAAAATCCTGTCTCAAACCCAGGGAGCACAAACACATCTTGCCCGTTTGTTTCAACAATACACAAAAATAGATTACATGGAGATTACTTTTTGTGTTGCTGCTGTTATTGTGGATATTACACAATAACAGTCTATCAGTTCCTTTTGTTCCCACTGATAGTCCATTTCCAGAACTGGTCTTGTGGAACACAATTGTGTGTGTAATCTCTTTGTTAGATGTGTAAGTTAAATATTACGCTTGATTCCACCCATATACATATGATTAAAGGAGGAAA
This sequence comes from Conger conger, assembly GCF_963514075.1. NCBI lineage: Eukaryota > Metazoa > Chordata > Actinopteri > Anguilliformes > Congridae > Conger > Conger conger. Next base: position 1,507,409 of record NC_083763.1, on the reverse strand, counting down.
AAAAAAAAGGAAAGACAATTGTGCTAGAAATGACGTTAGGAGATTCACCTTTCTTCTGCAGTTTAAATTAATCCTGCAGAAATGTAATTAAATCACATTTAAACTTTGTTCCATCTGGCAACTACAAAAATAATCATCATCTAAAAATATATCATCAAGAAGATGGTGAACTTCTTGATGGGATCAGAAGGACACGCATTCTTTAACCTATGGGGATTGGAGACACATTTTAATTATACCATTCTATTATGTTTAAGACAGCTGCCAGATACTAGTTTGCCAGTATGTAAGTAATGCAGAGGCCACAACCTGTTTTGCTAATTATCCAGCTCTGATAAATATTGTGGACTGTGTCGAATAGTGGTTTGTACGAGTGGATTTGTGCGTGTGGATTTGTATGAGTGGATTTGTGCGTGTGGATTTTGCTTCCTTGTGTCTGGATTCTGGAGCTGTCACATGTCTCGCACATAGTTTCCACTTTTCACCTTTTAATGACCTACGTGTGTGTGTGTGTATGTGTGTGTGTGTGTGTGTGTGTGAGAGAGAGAGAATGTGTGTGTGTATGTGTGTGTGTGTGTGTGTGTGAGAGAGAATGTGTGTGTGCGCGCACGCGTGAGTGTGTGCACGTGTGTGTGTGTGTGCGCGCGCATGCGTGTGTGTGTGTGTGTGTGAGTATGTGTGTGTGAGTGTGTGCGCGCGTGCATGTATGATTGTGTGTGTATGTGTGTGTGTGTGTATGTGATGCATGCAAGTGTGTGTGCGTGTGCGTGTGTGTGTGTGTGTGTATATGGGTGTGTGTGTGTGTGTGTGTGTGCGTGAGTGTGTGATTGTGTGTGTATGTGTGTGTGTGTGCATGCGTGTGTGTGTATATCTGTGTGTCTGTATATGGGTGTGTGTGTGTATGTGATGCATGCAAGTGTGTGTGCGTGTGTGTGTGTGCATGCGCGTGTGTGTATATCTGTGTGTGTGTGTGTGCGTGAGTGTGTGTGCGCGCGCGTGTGTGTGTATATCTGTGTGTGTGTATATGCGTGTGTGTGTGTGTGTGTCTCTGCTTCCCACACTGAAGTCAGGATCGTTCGTCACCTGGACGTCTCTTAGACCTGCTGACGTTCTGCGTGATCTTATAGCAACAGGACACACGGGACTGAAGAAAATGTTCTTTTCCCCCTTATTACTGTAAAAAAAGAAAAAGAAATCATCATTTAGTACAGTCTGATTGACCATCAGTCTAAATGAGGAGCGCAAATGAGATTCTGTTCCCAGGTCTGCTCTGGGAACATAAATCTCCCTCGGAGCGTAACCTTAATTCCAATTCTGCGGGAACAGATTCTGCGACCTCCGCTGCACTTATAAAAGACCCAATGTCACACATACACACATGCACACACACACGCACGCACACACTCTCTCTCTCGCTGGGGAGAAAATTAGTTTGGACGCCGTAATTTCTGGAGAGTTGACAAGTTTACTGTGTTGCGATCTGCGGCGTCTGGAGTGATGAAATGACAGAGAGCAGAATAACCCCTCTCCTCTCCTCTCTCTTCTCTTCTCTTCTCCTCCCTGTCCTCCCCTCCCCGCTCCTCTCCTCCCCTCTCTCCTCTCCTCTCCTCTCTCTCCCCTCCCCGCTCCTCTCCTCCCCTCCTCTCCTCCGCTCCTCTCTTCCCCTCTCTCTCCTCTCCTCCCCTCTCCTCCCCTCCTCTCCTCCCCTCTCCTCTCCCCCTCTCCTTCCCTCCCCTCCTCTCCCCCTCTCCTTCCCTCCCCTCCTCTCCTCCTCCCCTCTCTCTTCTCTCTCGCCTCTCCTCTCCTCTCTCCTCCCCTCTCTCTCCTCTCCTCTCTCTCCTCCCCTCTCCTCTCCTCCTCTCCCTCCATTACCCCACGCCGTGCGGCCCCTCCGCTCCGGCTGACCTCCTGTCCTTCTGCCTTTAATAACGGAGCGACACCATGGGAGCGGTGCCGTGTCCTCTTCCACATCACCACAGAAGAAGAAGATGAAAAAAGGGACAAGGGAAACACAGTGAAACACACACACACTCTCACACACTCACTCACACACACTCACACACACACACACACACACACACACTCCCTCTCTCACACACACATTCTCTCTCTCTCACACACACACACACACACACACTCTCACACACACACACACACTCTCTCTCTCTCACACACACACACACACACACACACACACACACACACTCCCTCTCTCTCACACACACATACACAGACACTCGCACACTGAGAAAGGAAAATGTCTCACACACACACAGCAGTGGAACAACAGATTGCTGGATTTATCACTGCAGGCAGAGAGAAGCCAGTGGTCAAGTGGGAGAGAGGAGTGGGTCCCTATGGAGAGACATCTCCTGCATCGTGGGGAATCTATTGCATTATGGGAAACCTATTGAATTGTGGGATATCTATTGTATTGTAGATTTTGGGAAAGACATTCCATTGTGGGAAATATATTTCATTGTGGCAAATCTATTGCATTATTGGAAACCTGTGCTACTGAGGAAAGCACTGTGGGATATCTATTGTATTATAGATTGTGGGAAAATCTATTGCATTGTGCATGCTGGGAAATCTATTTCATAGTGGTGAATCTATTGAATTATGGGAAACATGTTGCGTTATGGGAAATCTATTGCATTGTTGATTGTGAGGGATTCATGCATTGTGGGATATGTAGTGCATTGATACAGTATAATTATGGAACCAGGCTTGTGTTTCCGGGGTTGCAGGTCTGATTCCCTGGCTGGGCACAGCCATCGAGGGAGGGACAACCTCATCCCAGGCCCTGGAGGGCAAGGAGGGGCAATGCTGACCTCATACAGTAAATACTATATACAGTAAATACTACAGTGAAATACTGTAGTCCTGTGCCTGAGAATAATGTAATGCTGTCCCAGCTCTGACTGCATCCATCAGCAGTTCTTTAGCGGAACAGTGAAGCTGCATAAATGAATATCAAACGGAAAGCAAGCTGTGTAAGTGTGTCTGTACTGCCTAAATGTGACTAGATGTAAATGTTGTGTATCTGAAATCTGATGTAAATCTTGGGAGAAACGGGACGTCACGCAGGAAGGCGTGGCAAGCGGTAAGTGAGCCCTGTTCAGGAAGTGGCTTTATATAGATATATAAATACTTTAAGTAAAGGGGGATTTAGTTTCAATAACGGAGAGAGATCTGTCCGTATGCTGTGTGGCTGTGCCTACAGGCGGGAGATCTGTCCGTATGCTGTGGCTGTGCCTACAGGCGGGAGATCTGTCCGTATGCTGTGGCTGTGCCTACAGGCGGGAGATCTGTCCGTATGCTGTGGCTGTGCCTACAGGCGGGAGATCTGTCCGTATGCTGTGGCTGTGCCTAGAGCAGGGAGATCTGTCCGTATGCTGTGGCTGTGCCTACAGGCGGGAGATCTGTCCGTATGCTGTGGCTGTGCCTACAGGTGGGAGATCTGTCCGTATGCTGTGGCTGTGCCTACAGGTGGGAGATCTGTCCGTATGCTGTGGCTGTGCCTACAGGCGGGAGATCTGTCCGTATGCTGTGGCTGTGCCTACAGGCGGGAGATCGGTCCGTATGCTGTGGCTGTGCCTACAGGCGGGAGATCTGTCCGTATGCTGTGGCTGTGCCTAGAGCAGGGAGATCTGTCCGTATGCTGTGGCTGTGCCTACAGGCGGGAGATCTGTCCGTATGCTGTGGCTGTGCCTACAGGCGGGAGATCTGTCCGTATGCTGTGGCTGTGCCTACAGGCGGGAGATCTGTCCGTATGCTGTGGCTGTGCCTGGGCTCCTGCAGCTCTGTGTCCTGCTCATCCTCTGAGCTGCTCGGCCCACTTAGGCTGGAGCACCCCAGGGCCCGAGGAGCCGTCAGGTCCGATTACACCGGAGCGGTCCGCGCTCCAACCCCCCCTCACCGAGCTCCAACCTCCCCTGCGCACCATCCCCCCTCACCCCCCCCCCCCTCAGCCCCCCGCCGCACTCCAAACCCCCCCTCACCGCGCTCAAACCCCCCTTCACCCCCCCGGATAATACGTTATCCATAGTTTCTAACAGTATCTAAAAGATGCTAAGACCACAGTCCCTCTGTTTTTTATGTTTAGCTATATTAAAAGAATATCCATCCAATGTCAAACAGTTATTGTTCGACGGTGATTTAATGTCGCTAAAGTCGTTAAATATATGTATTTTTTCTGGTAATTGATTTGACAGCACTCGATGTAGATGATTCACTGGTTTGTGTGATGGGTTGGCTGTGAACAGGGCGGCCTGTTTGTGTGATCAGCCCATCGTGTATAACTCAATATACACCTGTGACACCTCTTTCTGTTGGGTCCTGCATTCCCTCAGCGGACAGCACACACACAGACAGTCTTTCATTTTGAGCTGCTCCGGTCTTTACATTCACATGAAGTGAATCGTGTAGGAATTACAAGCCCTTTAAAAGTGTGCACCTCACTGTACCCTACCACCAGTGGGCCAGTAAATGAACATTCAGAATGTGTACATTGAGCAAGATTAGAATGCATCAGAGAAGCACAGCTCTCCAGGATTCTGAACCTGCAGGGGATTGTGATTGGTTGGTGTTGACAGCTGATATAAGGTCAGATATAATATCAGATAATGATTATAATATGAGATATTATCGCTTCTGGATACGGGTTCTGCCCTGAAACGGCACTGAGCTCATGAGCCTGTTCGTCCATTCCGTAGGAATATTCTAGAATAATGGCTTCTAGCAGGACGGTTAACCTTGAGCCAACATGGCTGTCATGTTTGGTGAAGTGCACTATGTTTCGGTTTGTTTGTTTTCTTAACCGTCTTCAGCACCTCCAGGAACATCCCGCTGTGTTGGCTGTACAGATTTTACTCTGTGTGTGTTTGTCGGGAAAAAAAAACAACTCCATCAGCCAAAAAACCTGCCAGTGTCAGAAACAGAAAAGTCTCTTTAGTATATCTAGAGTACCAACAGTACACAGACTGTGAAAAGGAGATACAATAGTTCATGAAAATGACAAGATAGAAACTGATGAAGTATTCTGTAATGCATTGTTCAGCATGTAAAACAGGATTTGAGACACTCCATATGAATTTGTAGAAATAAGTTGAAATCTGGGATTTTCCTGAAGTTTAGCACACAGAAAGTTTTGATGCAGGAAGGCGTTTGATGCAGATTTGAGATCGTATCTTATGGGCTGACAGTCCTTTTCTCCTCATGATGCATTTTTATCTTCTTCGTTTTTTAAAATGTGAAAAATCTATTTATCAGTTCAATTCTTAGGTCAAAAACTACTCCAGTTTATAAAACAATATGGACAGATCAGCAAAAAACTGAAATCATACCTTTGAAAACAATTACAGGGTCTGAGGCTTCTATAGGGCCAGAACATTGGCATCTAAATTGTTTTTTAAAAAGTATTTGTGACCCAAATCTGAAATATGCATGAAATATGCTTCCTCCATAGCAACATTTATTTGGGAAAATATAACGCATTGAGGGAATATTATCTTGACAAACGAGGGTGCAATTATTTTTATTAACACCACCTAACAATACAAGTAGTACGTTTATTTTCCCCCAAATAAATGAATGAAGCCTTACATATCTGAATATCGCTAGACACAGAAAAGCGCGAATTAAAATCTACAAACATTTCATTATAAACTTGCTAAAAAAAAGGAAGTCCCAAGGTTACGGCAAACTCACCAAGACACCTGCCCTCGACGCATTTAGGAGTCAGGAAGACCGCGCGTTTTGTTGTAAAGGTCATTAATAAAGTACCGAGGACTTGGTATCGCCAGGGGTTGAAATAGCTGGAGCAAACACACGCCTCTCCCCCCCCCCGCAAAGTGTCTGCAGCTCGGGGTGCGTCATCGCACGTTAAACACCGATGATTTGAAAAGGAAGAATGCGACCAGTCGACCGGTTGAAGGCAAGTTTTTGAAAATACAAATAAAGAATGCAGGTGATGTTCGCTTGCAGTGACGAAACGGTGTTTATGCAAGGTGACAGACCACAACTCTGGAGCTTTCACTTTCGTTGTAGGAAGTAGGCTGACTGTCGTGAGGTTAGTTTGTTACTCAAACAGCCCTTCAGGGGCTGTGGTTGATTCCGCAGTGGAAAACGCGTGCAACAAGGTGCAACACAACTGTGTTTGTTTGTGAAAATGCGGTCAAACAAAAACGTAACAACCGAAACTCAAAACTCTTCTTTCAGCTTGCAGTGAGGCCACCCCCTTTTGCTGAACTTTAAACTTGGCATCTCATGCAACGCCGTGTTGCATTTTTAACTTTTAGGCTCCCGTAAAAAGTAGTTTTCTTTCTTAGCACTTATGCACGGAAGTAGCCCACCTGGTGTAATACTTATACCAGTTCGTCACGGTTCAGCGATAAATAAGGCAGAGCAAAAGCACACATGAATCAAAGTAACCTGTTTGGGAACTCGTGAGGCTGTTAAACACGGCGATTATGGCTTAAACTTTTAAAGTCAGTCACGTGGTTCAAAGGTGATTCAAGGAGAATCGGAGTGGAAGCGCGGGACGTTGCAGAACGCTGGAGCTGCGCATTTAAATAACCTGGCTACCCCTGAAGATAACCCGAATAAACAGACAAAAATGATGAAGTATCGTCTTTCTGAGGGCATACTATTTATTTTGTAATGTCTGAAATTTTTATCTTATTACGCTGTATTTTCAGAGCCGTTTTAGTGCTAGCCTACTTACTGATTCTTCTCAAGGTTGATTTGAAGTTTTGAATTCAAGAATGTCGCTTTATTGATATCGACTATGTTATGACCGTTGGATTAGTCTACTTTAACTTTACATTGGTTCGTGTTATATTCACAGTGCGTTGCGGTTTACAGTGTTTTTGAATTTTAATGTGTACGGACGCTTGTAGCATCTCCAGTGATGCACGTTAAAGACGCGCACCCGCGCAGGTACGGATGAGCGGGGACGCGACCCGTGCGCGAAACCGTGACAGCGCAGGTTATAATGAGCAAACTACTCTCTCCGGTGCCAGTGTCTGCACCTTAAATAAACGACACTGTAATGTTTCCCGGCACATTATTCAGAGTAAATCACCCTCAGCTGCGCCGTGGCCTCTGTGTTATAAGTGATGAATTGCTCGTCCTTTTGAAAATTGGCAGCTATTAAAAGTGACAGCTTTTTATCAGAATTTAGGTTAACACTCTTACTCACGAGGGAGTCCAATTATTATAAAATAAAGTGGAGTGCCAGAGTCCTTGAACTATGAATTATTTGGCACTTTGCACAATTTATTTCCCAACCTGCCTGTTTCTGCATTTATGTATTGGTCTGTGAGCCGGGAAGATATTAGCGCGAGCTTTGTTTGTTAAATATTTTGCAGTTAGTTGAGTGCGGCCAATGTTCCCTGATGAAGTGGAAATACTTTTAGCTTTTTTAGTTTGTCACAGATCTGTTCCTTTAAAGCTCTATAAATATAAATCATTTCTATGCCTGTAGCCTAGTGGCTAAGGTACATGACTGGGACCCGGAAGGTTGGTGGTTCCAACCCCAGTGTAACCACAATAAGATCTGCCCAGCGGGGGGGCGGACGTGTTCAGGTGGAGGGCGGGGGGGTGGGGGGTGGGGGTGTTCAGGTGGAGGGCGGGGTGGGGGATTAGGGTATGAATGCTCACAAAGTTGGCATGATGAGTTTTAAAATAAAATGTGACCCAGCCTCTGAGCTCAGCCCTGTGGTAGAAATCCGTGGGGCTCAATTCTGCTCCAATATTCCAGAAATCTCTTCGCCACGAACGCTAACACTCGATTTGAGTAATTACTGCCTTGGCTGAAACCATTTAACCTCTCCTCTCACAGTTCAGAGAGTATGCCACTCTAAATGGTCGTTTGAATATTTGTTCTATTTCCAGGGCAGTCATTTACTCCAAATCCTTTCCTTTTCTGTGATAGGTCAGCGTGCCTTAACTCTGCTTCTGTTTGCATTTGTCTGTGTAGCCAGTGCAGGTTAATCAGCCATAACACGCACCGTTAATATTAATGAGTTGTTGGTTGCTGTTGAATAACTGGGTATGCCAGGTTGAAGGAATACATGTGACCAGGTTCTGTACCTTATACCATCGAATGTTCCAGAAGATTAACATGGTCGCGTACGTAAAAAAAAGAAAAAGAAAAAGAAAAGTATCTAAGCATCCAATAGAGAATTTGCATGCCAGTAAAAAGTCAGGAAAAGTCCATTGAAAACACCTGGTTTGTCAGCACTGATGAAGGTCTTTTGACCGAAACGTTTGCTGTTTAAATCATTTTTTTGTTATGCACCTTCCTCTGGGGTACTTATTTTCCAGCACAATGCTTGAATAAAATATTTTCTTGCTAGCTCAGCTTTTTGAAACCTCTTTTCAGTGGACTTTTCATGAATTTTTAGTGGTGTGAGCATTTTCTGTTTTTTTTCTTTCAGACCAGGTTTAACTCCAGTCCTGAGGGGGGCGCTGTGCCTGTAGGTTTGCATGGCTTCTGTTCTCACCAGCAGCCAATCTAAGGGCTCATTCCAGTCCCTTATGTTTCTCCACTTTTTTCATTTCTTTGCATCTTTGAGGACATTCCAACCCCTTAAATGTTCCTTCTAGGAGCCAGAAGTATAAGTTAGGAGCTCTACTTTTAGCTCCCAGACATACGCACGCACGCACGCACGCACGCACGCACGCATCCAAGCATCCATGCGCACATACTCCGACAAACATGAGTGGTCAGTGAACACTGTAAAAAAAACTATTCACAATTAACTCTGGTTGCCTTGTGGTCGAGCTGCACGTTCATACCTGTTCTCGGTTATGGTTTCATAATTAATATAATTATTAATATATCCTCCATCCTGAAAACATCACAGAAAATGTGTTGGATGATTCAGATGTCCTTTTGTTTCATAACCATCACAGAAAAAGTCCTCAGAATAAAAGTCCAGAAGGAGGATCATTAGTTTTCAAACTCTACCTTAGTCCTCCCTCCTGATTTCCCCTGCCCCTCCTTTCTGATATCCCTATCCTTGTCTAACCCCCCCCCCCCCCAAAAAAAAAAAAAATTCTGATGACAACTATGTTTAGAACAGCATTTCCTGTGTATTTTGCTAGTTTCTGGATGTGATGCTCTGACTTATGGTAGAACCTATGCACTTGTAAGTCGCTTTGGATTAAAAGCGTCTGCCAAATGACTAAAATGTAAATGTGGAAAAAATGAAAGGAATGTGGCAGCCTGTACTGTGCTGGTTATAGTACATGACTGGGACCCGCAAGGTCGCTGGTTCTAATCCCGGTGTAGCCACAATAAGATCCGCACAGCCATTGGGCCCTTGAGCAAGGCCCTTAACCCTGCATTGCTCCAGGGGGGATTGTCTCCTGCTTAGTCTAATCAACTGTACGTTTCTCTGGATAAGAGCGTCTGCCAAATGCCAATAATGTAGTGTACTGAATGTCTGTCTGTCTGTCTGCCTGTCTGTACATCCATCCGTTAATCTGTGTCTGCCTGTCTGTCCATCCATCCGGTAATCTGTCTGTTGACAGTTAATGCATATTTATCCTCCTACCATACGGCAAAGAATCTTGGGGTGACTCTTGATAACTGCCTCACCCTGGCTCCACAAGTATCCTCCACTGCCAGAACCTGCAGGTTCTTTCTGTATAATATACGCCGTATCCGTCATCAAAGCCACCCAGCTCCTAGTCCAGGCGCTCGTCATTTCCCGCCTGGATTACTGCAACTCCCTCCTAGCCAGTCTCCCAGCATGTGCCATCAAACCCCTCCAGCTGGTCCAGAATGCTGCAGCTCGCCTGATCACCAGTCAGCCCAGATATAATCCCTGATCACTCCCTACTCCCCAGCTAGACCACTCCGGTCTGCCAGCTCTGGTCGCCTTACGGTTCCCTCTCTACGTGCACCTGGCGGTTGAGCTGCACGTTCACGCTTGTTTTCCGTTCTGGTTCCTCAGTGGTGGAATGACTTGCCTACCACTGTCAGAACAGCAGAATCCCTCCCCCTATTTCGACGCAGACTAAAAACACACCTTTTCAAACTGTACCTTAGTCCTACCTCCTGCCAAATGACTAAAATCTAAATGTAAAATGTTATACAGTAAGCTACTGTTTGTATTGATTCCCTGTGTGTGTGGTGGGGGTGGGGGGGTGGGGTGGGGAGATATTTAGGCTCCTAATAATGATGGTGGATTTGTGCACTTCATCCAGTGGGTTCATTTTTATTATTACTTGCAGCCATGTTAAAAAGGCACAGTAGAATAAATGGTGATCAATGGCGGTATTGGCAGAGATAAATGAACTGAAATTAGACAATTTATGTTCAAACAGGAGCTGCCAATTAATTCTCCTCTCCGCCCATTAATCTTGTGATCGTATCGACAGCGATGCAGAATCTAAATAAGAAACTGAAATGCCTTTTTGATAGAGGCTGCTGTAAATATGATGACCCTGGTCAGATTTAGCTTCCCTGCAGACTGACTGCAGAGGCTTCTAATGCTGGGTGCTGTGTTAAGGTTCTGTTCCAGTGTGTGGATGGGCCCCATGGTCTGGTATCTGTTAAGGCTCTGTTCCAGTGTGTGGATGGGCCCCATGGTCTGGTATCTGTTAAGGCTCTGCTCCAGTGTGTGGATGGGCCCCATGGTCTGGTATCTGTTAAGGCTCTGTTCCAGTGTGTGGATGGGCCCCATGGTCTGGTATCTGTTAAGGCTCTGTTCCAGTGTGTGGATGGGCCCCGTGGTCTGGTATCTGTTAAGGCTCTGCTCCAGTGTGTGGATGGGCCCCATGGTCTGGTATCTGTTAAGGCTCTGTTCCAGTGTGTGGATGGGGTAGAAATGCAAATACCGTCAGGGGAAAGAAAAGGATTACCAAGGCTAGCCCCTCAGAACACTGAAGGGTGGGGCATTTATCTGTGAACACTTTGCTATTTTCTATATTTTAACTTTTTTTTTTTGTTGTTATTCCTCATGTTAACCTGAATCAGAAAAAAGGGGTTTAACAAGCTCGATTAAGCTGGCAGGTAATTATCAGAAAATTACAGGTTTTGGTGTTTTTTTCACGGTAAATTTTAAGATGCCTGAGGACTTATCTGCATTTTACCAGGCTGAGCGCCGTCGGCTGACATATTTAATTTTCATGTTGGAATCTTGTGCTCTGATCGTCAGTCAGTGCTGTGACACAACGTCCTTTTAACTTTGCTCAAATTCATTAACATGAATGGGGGAAAAAAACATTAAGCTTGCACAAACAACATAACATCTGCTTCCATTTTGTACAGGATTCTCAAAACCTCAGATGTGGTACATCGCAACTCCCAGAATGCTCTCTGTTCACTGCATCTTTCACCGGCCAATGAGGCGACTTCCTCTGATGTGCGGCACTTAAACAATGCACACAAACAATGTCAAGAAAGGACTTATCATCTTTTAAGCATAACCTGCAGTGTACTTGATGAATGGGGTATTTGTACCAGAACCATTTTCCAATCGTTGAAATTAAAATTACAGTTTTTATTATGATGTTTATTGACAGTACTTTTTCAAACACAGCGTTTAAAATGTTTGACAGATTTAAAAAAAAGAGGGATGAAATAATGCAATTATTTAAATGTGTGTTTGAGAATGTGTACGGCTTTTTAACGAGAAGCAAAGTGGCATCAGTCAACAGGAGAAGGAGAACGTTCATTTTCTGAGCTAATAACAGCAGAAGACTGCCTGTGTAATGCTTATCTTGTAAATTCATTTTCTCGCGGAGGGAATTTAACTGCGTTTTGATTTTAATTGGAAGCGGGTTTGTCTCTGGGTTCCGCGTGTCAGTGAGATAGGGTAATGAAAACTCACGCAGTCACTGCTTCTGAATAAAAGCGTTTATTTTGCAGCCTCTTTGTCACCATACACAAAAGCTGGGTCCACTTCCTTTATTATCGCTTATGACAAAGAGAAAAATTAATTTGCCACCAATCGCACAATATGGATGAATATGTCTTAATTCCAGAATCAGCAGAGCTTCAGTTTTGCTTTCTAATTTATTAGCTGTCGCACTGTGAAGAAGCCGCTTCCATTTAAGAGGCTGGATGTGCCTTTCCCTGTCACAGAACATCCTGCTACAGGCACTGTGTGACTGCGGCAGAGTGGAAAATATTGCCCCTTAACCACAACTGCCAGAAGCGATCTCGAGGAAACCCAGCGCAATCAAAACAAAGTAGCGTTTCAAAGTCGCACAGCGAGTTTGTTTTTGAAGGAATCTTAGGTTGCCTGTAATGGCCGTGATGTTTGTTCACGTGCAGTGCTTGACGATGGGATCTTTAGCAGACGAGGGATAGAGTGGGATTAGACACTCTCGCTCTGATCCGCCTTTCCCAAAATCTGACCAATGGTGCTTCTCCGCTGTACCTGTCCCTGCTACCGAGCGGCCGATTGGACCGCCTGGGTCACGTGACTGCGGGCTCATTATTATTGGGCCGAGGAGAAGGCGCTGCTAATGGCCGCCAGTTTCACACACACAGAGCGCGCTCAGACAGCCCCTCCCCTTCCTGTGGGGGAATGAAGTCACTCAGAATGTGGGCGGAGTCTCACACCGATAACGATAACGGTCAGAATTGTTGTAATTGTAAGAATTTATGAGGAGACCGTCTAGCCCGCAAATCTCAGGATTAATAAAATAGCAATACTGTTTGTTCTTCTAAAAGTTAGAACATGCCAGTCGACTGTCTGCCATTTTGTTACTGTCAGATATTCACGCTTCTGGCTTTGCTGGTGACAGTGACCCACTCATGGAGGTGATGTGGACCCTGCACATCGCATGGCTCACGTTTAGCCCATTATGCCCATGCCCTGTGTGCGCAGTCAGGGCCCGGTGCGACGCTGCAGCCCTGTAGCTCTCCGTGCGCAGTCAGGCCCCCCCCCGTGCGACGCTGCAGCCCTGTAGCTCTCCGTGCGCAGTCAGGCCCCCCCCCGTGCGACGCTGCAGCCCTGTAGCTCTCCGTGCGCAGTCAGGCCCCCCCCGTGCGACGCTGCAGCCCTGTAGCTCTCCGTGCGCAGTCAGGCCCCCCCCGTGCGACGCTGCAGCCCTGTAGCTCTCCGTGCGCAGTCAGGCCCCCCCCCCCCCCCCCGTGCGACGCTGCAGCCCTGTAGCCCTGCGTGCGCAGTCAGGCCCCCCCCGTGCGACGCTGCAGCCCTGTAGCCCTGTGTGCGCAGTCAGGCCCCCCCCGTGCGACGCTGCAGCCCTGTAGCTCTCCGTGCGCAGTCAGGCCCCCCCCGTGCGACGCTGCAGCCCTGTAGCTCTCCGTGCGCAGTCAGGCCCCCCCCGTGCGATGCTGCAGCCCTGTAGCTCTCCGTGCGCAGTCAGGCCCCCCCCCGTGCGACGCTGCAGCCCTGTAGCTCTCCGTGCGCAGTCAGGCCCCCCCCGTGCGATGCTGCAGCCCTGTAGCTCTCCGTGCGCAGTCAGGCCCCCCCCGTGCGACGCTGCAGCCCTGTAGCACTCCGTGCGCAGTCAGGCCCCCCCCGTGCGACGCTGCAGCCCTGTAGCCCTGCGTGCGCAGTCAGGGCTCCATGCAGGCTGCAGCAGGGCAGGGTGGGAGCCCCGTCATCGCTCTCTGAGCCAATCACATCGCCTGCTTTCCAGCCGCACAGCGTTGATTGGTGCAGATCGGTGAGTGGCTTGTGGAGAATGGCGCGTTACCATCCGGCTGTTGTTGTTCTCATGAAACCCCGGGTTCCTGATGTCGGGGACCCCTCCCAGTCCCCGTCCCCGCCCGGTGGTGTCTGCTAAGACTGTTCTCTCTGTTCACTGGTCCCGTAAAAACCTCCCGTTTTCTCGGGAGAAGCGTTTGCCGTTTACTAGATTTAACATTTTTTTATGATATTGTTTAGGGTGCTGCATTTAGTTTGAGTTTGCACGGCAGTACCATTTAACTGTTAAAACTGACATTTTTGACATTTAATAATTTTTTATTATTACAAGTTTAGATTCGGCGGTTCATCGGTTTTTTACATTTGGGACAAAAACTTGCATACAAAGGGTCTAGAAACGAAGGGCAGCTCAAAATGGAGGATTGTGGCCTTTATTCACACAGCTAGGCCAGAGCGGAGGCTGGCAGGCTTCACAAAAAGGTACAAAATGGCTTCCTTCCGTTTTCTTCTAAATTACAACATACAATAAAATACCCAAACTGCATATCTGAGATAAGTACAAAATAACGCTTGCAATAATAAGGAATGCACTGTATCAAACTAATTCAGTGGACAGGTCTTTTGTTTATTATTTTGCTAATTCATGTTCTTTAAGGTTTACTGTTAGTGTCACACATTCACGTAGGTGTAAATTCATGTTTTTAATTTTTAGGCTCGTATGCTTTTTCACAGGCAAAACAAATATTATCTTGGTACCTTGCTAGCTAGTAGTAATGGCAAATAGTAATGAAATAATTCAGGATAGCAAGTGCTCAGTTCGCTAGCAATACCTATTTCACTCGGTTATAAGGAAAATGAACATGCTTTGTCTTTGCACCGTTTTGATAACTACGGTAGGAAGAGAAAAGTCATTCCACTGTAATTCTCTGTCGCTGCCCTGCTGTAAAAACACACAGCATGTGCTGAATCCAGAACTGGCACTCACAAACACGGCTGTATAACATGTTAACAGAGTGCAAGCTGGGACATGGCTGTATGACATATTAGCAGAGTGCATGCTGGGACATGACAACTAATATCTGGAGCATGGGTGGGCAAATCCAGTCCTGGGGGGCCGGTGTGTCTGATTAGATTAGATCACAGTAAAACCATTTCATACAGGGGCACAGGAACAGTCTTTGATTGGCGTTCATGCTTTCAAAAAATCAAGAAATAAGTAATTAAGACCAGCAGTTGGCATGAAAAACCAGAAACGGATACGGCCCTCATTGCTTACCGCTGATCTAGACCAAAGTTGAAATCTCTAACCAGAGCATCCAAATTTAAAATAAAAAAGTTAAAATATTTTGATGTAAAAATCTCATTTTACCCAGGGCTGTTAGAGTTGGCGGAGAATGTTCCGGCAGTCTTTCACAAGCTGTTGCTGTTGTTTATGTTGAATCGCCTGCAAGACTTTGACAGCGACCTTGCATGCCTTTGCACAGGTAGGGTTACCTGTAGTTCATGAATGTGTTGCATATTTACGGAGTGCTTTTCAGATTCTTTTGCATCCATGTCTACAGAAAACAAATAAACTCTTAAGTGAGGTAATACTGATGATTATTCTGTCATCATTAAAGAATCCAATCCTGCTAATAGATACATTTCATTTGTAAACCTAACCTTTTGTCATGCAAACACATTATTTATATCCTGGATATTCTTTTTCCTGTAAGTCTAAACATTCACATTTGCATTGTGTGGAGGTGTGGTGTTGTGTGGATGTGTTCTCATGGACCAGCTCATCCAGTCCAGAGCCCTGACCTACTTGTGGAGGAAAGAACATTGAGTTCTTCTGTACCTGTGCTCTCTTCTGTACCTGTGCTTTCTGTTCTGTACCTGTCCTTTCTGTTCTGTACCTGTCCTTTCTGTTCTGTACCTGTCCTTTCTGTTCTGTACCTGTCCTTTCTGTTCTGTACCTGTGCTCTCTGTGTTACCTGTGCTCTCTGTGTTACCTGTGCTCTCTGTGTTACCTGTGCTCTCTGTGTTACCTGTGCTGTCTGTGTTACCTGCTCTTACATCCATACTCTGTGCTTTCAGTTTGTATTCCAACTCCGGGCTCCTACATCTTACATCTTCTTTTAAAACAAATATGTCAGTTTGCCTTTTTAAAAATATGTATTCACACTTATAGTGACATAATATAGGTGTAATAGTGTTCCTTCGATGCTGTTGAAAGATGCGGGTCGACCCCCCCCTCCCTGTCTCAGCTGTGGGGCTGAACACCACCATGTTGTTTTTGTTTCTGTCTTTTTGTTTGGAATCTGCGGTGCTTTGCGCAAACAACACGTCCGTTTGACGGAAATTGCGGTTATTACTGAACATGTCTCCCTTCAGATATTTCCTTCCTCTTATGATAAAGTGATTTATTCTCGGGCTCAATGCAGAGATGTGATTGTGGAGAAGTCGTTTCCGAGACTGTCTGTTTTTTAACGGCGTCTTTTCATTGCGGTATTTAACAGAAGAGGCCCTGGAGTTGGCACGGAACACCGTTGTGTGTATATATTTTTATTCATAAGTGGCCGAACCCCTTGCTGGCTGCCGGCTGAGTTTAGCCTGGCTGGGTAGGATGGATTATTGAGCACTTTGAGGGAGACGTGATATCTGGAAGGGGAAATTACCTCGGCTTAATTAAGCGCATAACTCAGCGCACATGCTCTCTGTGCGTGGCTCCAGGCGTTGGCACTCTGAAGGTCACCTGACACTCATAAAGTGTAACGTCCTGTACCCTGGAGCCTGGAGCCTGTTGACTGTCGACTTCCTGCTCTGTCTACCTGGGTGTGTCGACTGTGCGTGCAGTTTAACAAAAACATTTACGAGGAGTTAAATTAAATCGAGGGTGCTGAATACATTGTTTAATTTTATCTTTAACCAAGGTTCTGCAAAAGGACACTCGATTCACAATCTGGAGTAGGTCCAGTCAAGCAAAAAATGTTTCTTTGAAGCGATGGCTATGCAAGAGATATTAATAGCGAGGTGTTAATATTTACTGAGGTGTTCATATTGTGAGATTAATCTCTGCAGTTTCATCTCCTTGTGATTACGTACGTCAGTCACTGCGCACTTCAATCACCGCACGACTGGAAAACATACGAAGATAATACAAAGTGCATTCAAATAATAAAATGGTGATAAAAAGCAATTTCATATAAGACGATAACACAAAGGGAGCGTTTTATTAATATTTTTTTGATGTGTGTGATGGCGCGGAGGTGAAGTGAGCAGTGGGAGAGGTTGATTAGTTTTATATAAGGTGCTGGAGATAGATGCAGATCTTTGTAATGGAATATGTGTGGCTGGCGCTTGGAAGGCTTGATTTTGATGAGCGGATTTGTCCCTCTCTGTGACGGATGGAGAGCGGGTTTAGAGGAACGACGCGGGTTTAGAGGAACGACGCGGGTTTAGAGGAACGACGCGGGCTTCCCGCTGCATCATGGCTGCCCTGTCGTCTAAATTAAATGATTCAATTCCTCTTAAATATCACTTTAATTTCAGAGAATCGATCACAGCCTGCTGCCATGGGGTCTTGCGATGAGCCGGCAAACGAGACGTTTTTAACGAGGACGAGAGAGAGAGGATTGTTCCTGCCATGTCTTTCTGAATCGATAAACAGATAAATGATGTTATGGCCGCTTCAGACACATGTACGACACCCAACATTACACTGCGGCATGAAATGCATATTAAGCCACAATTGACTGGAATTGACTTCTTTTTTTTTTTTACCCAGCTCGTGGAAATATGGAGTCTAGCTTTAAAAAGGCAGAATGCTGAATGTGTTGGGTCATGTTCAGACCGAGCCCCATATGTTTGCTTTTCTTTAATGTACGCTCATTTTAAATGGCCTGGTTAGGACCGCATCCTTCCAATGGATGTTCTAACCCCCGTTGTCCTTTAGAATTCCTGTGAGATTCAATCTCAAAAGTCCACCAACTGGTTTTTAAATTATTTTTTTAAATTATTATTTTTTATTTTTATTTTTTATCCACTGGAGATTTTAAAATTATTCCGGATTCTAACCGCATAAATATTTTGATCGACAACACTCAAGTATTTGGTGCGGTTTGTGTTTGAGTGAGGTAAGATATCTCTGAAATTGTGTGTGTAAAAGGGGGTTCATTCTGTATTCACTGCTGTTCGGGTTTGTCCTGGGATGGGAAGCTTTGTTTCCTGTGTGCGTTGAAACGGCACACGGTGTCCTGGTTTCTGCTCTCAGCACCGTCCACTGCATTGTGCTGCCGAATTATTTTAACTGAACATTATTAATCCATAGGTTTTATTTCATATTAAATACTTGAATTCCCACACTGTTCATGCCCTCATATGTCCTTTGAAAGTGACTCGCAGTATTCCAGCGGTGTTTGGGATCAGGTTTAATGGAATTGTGTCTGTGGGCGGGCTGGTGGGGTTTTCCGCGGGGTTAAGGCTCTTCCGAGCGGCTGGGACAGGGGATGGGAGGCGCAGGGCGCTCCTGAGCGCGGTAACGGCCCTAATGTGGGATGTGATTACGGAGGCTGTCAGGGTCCCTCCGCTCCAGCCCGGCCGCCGCCACGGAGCCATTTACAAATAAATGAAAAGTGTCAGAACTCATCGCGCTCCGGCGAGGCGACGGCGTGGCTTCGGCTCTAACCCCCCCCTCCGTGCTCTGTGTTCTCAGGTGCTGTCGGCGGACGTCCTCAATAGGTTCTGACGGGCTCTGGCCCGCTCCGTTTGACCCGGGGTAAGTCCTCAGACAGTGACCTTTGCGTCAGTGACGTTGTAATGTCTCCCCCGCTCCTGTGGAAAATGGCTCTCCAGCGAACGGGAAGTTTGCAGTTTGTGGGGTGAGGAGAGAGGAGTTGGTGGGGCGGGGGGGCGGGGGGGCGGGGGGGGTGGTGGAAAATGGCGTATACCGTGCCCGTGCGAGAGCGGGCGCGTTGCGGTTTAACCCCCCCCCTTCCCATCATGCAGCAGTGCCCTTCCGGCAAACCGCGGCACAACTTAAAGAAACATTGCGCTGGTTTTTTTTATTTTATTTTTTTTATTTCCTGGCGTAAATTTCGGGGGGAACGGCTGTGATTTTGACGGAGCTGGGATTCCGGATGAGAGCCGGGGAGGCGTGCGCGTGTGCTGGCGCCGTTTCCGGGAGGAAGCAGGAATTCTCCGGGCAGCCGCGTCTGTTCCGGCTCGGAGCAGCATTCCCGGTTAGCGTGACGGAGCGCTGGCGTTCGGGAGCCTGGCGGCTGGGCGTGTTTGCCATGCGCAGGGTGTGGGCTCCCATTGTTCTGCGTGTGGCAGTGCGTCAGCATGGCGACACAGCACGCCGTGGGACATGCCCGTTGATACGCACCGTACGTGTGCATGTTCAGGGACGTGTTCAGGGACGTGTTCAGGGACATGTTCTGGCCACTGCGGCTACAAGTTTATTCTTCATTTCTTTTCGTTTTTTTTTTTTTTTTTTTTTTTTTTGGGGTGTTTTCGATTCCATTTTTGCCCAGTCAGTCATATTTCGTAAATATGATTTTTAGCGAGGATTTGCCAGATTGGCTGCTAATCGATATGCTGAAATATTATTTTGCGCAATGATGCCATACCTATGAGCACCTGAATATAATTGGATTTCGGATTTCGACACAAATTGTGGCTATACTAGTGCTTTTGAAATGACACTGAAAGCGTAGTATGTTGTCTTCACCATTTCTATATCCAAATTCTGTCCCTTTGCGCACAGATTTCAGCTATTTCTGCTTTCAGTAATGGCAAGTATTAATGTTTTGACATGCTCCGCATCCTTTCATGTTTTAACACCTAAAAAAGTTGATGTTGGTCGTTGTGAATCTGTGAAGATCTGACAATGGACACAGTGCATCGTTAACGTGGATCCCTGTTTGTGATCTGATGTTGTGATTGGACGCAGCGCATCGTTAAAGTGGATCCCTGTTTGTGATCTGATGTTTTGATTGGACGCAGCGCATCGTTAACGTGGATCCCTGTTTGTGATCTGATGTTTTGATTGGACGCAGTGCATCGTTAACGTGGATCCCTGTTTGTGATCTGATGTTTTGATTGGACGCAGAGCATCGTTAACGTGGATCCCTGTTTGTGATCTGATGTTTTGATTGGATGCAGCGCATCGTTAACGTGGATCCCTGTTTGTGATCTGATGTTTTGATTGGACGCAGCGCATCGTTAAAGTGGATCCCTGTTTGTGATCTGTGGGTTGTGATTGGACGCAGTGCATCGTTAACGTGGATCCCTGTTTGTGATCTGATGTTTTGATTGGACGCAGCGCATCGTTAACGTGGATCCCTGTTTGTGATCTGATGTTTTGATTGGACGCAGTGCATCGTTAACGTGGATCCCTGTTTGTGATCTGTGGGTTGTGATTGGACGCAGTGCATCGTTAACGTGGATCCCTGTTTGTGATCTGTTGGTTGTGATTGGACGCAGTGCATCGTTAACGTGGATCCTAACGTTGTGACCTCAGGTGGACTTTTTATTTTTGCTTTTTTTTGTGTGGTGGAAATGGCTTACACGCAAGGACCACTAAAGAACGGTATGTATTCAGACATGTTCCTGCTCTCAAAGCTCTGGGTTATTGTTGTGTTAATGCCGATGTCCATCAGTCTAAGAGCACTCTGTGTACAGGATGCTTCAACCGTTTCACTTTGAACTAAGAGCTGAAGCTCTCATGTCTAATGCACTGAGACCTGCCAGCCTAGAAGGCACACGGTCAGGGTCTGTGGGTAGAATTATTCACCGTAAAACATTGTTTCCGAAATATAATACCAGATTTGGATTTATGTGTAGGAAGAAACATTTAATTCTATTTTCGGTCTGTATAACAATTTAAAAAAAAGTTTCCTGGTATTAAAATGGGAACATTCTAATACCAGGATGAAACTAGAAAACAATGTTATGATTTACATTTTAATGTTTGATTTATGTTTTAATGTAAATGTAAAAGTATCTGTGCCAGATATTCAAAATAATGTAGATATTCCAAGACGAGAATCTGACCGCGTTAAGTTCACCTGCAGAAGCACATTGCAAACACTTCCATAAAGTTGTCGGCATAGCAAAAATATCACCATTTCCTCTTCCATATTGATTTTCCAGTACTTGGGAAAACAACCTGAATATAGCCTTCAAAACACGCGGCAGAAACTTCTGTGAAAAGGGGAAATTATGCGTTTTGTTCCAAGTAGCCGAATGGAGTTCATTTAAGGGTCGTGCTGTTCCTGCTCTCTCTAAACGGAGGCGCCCGTCGTGTGAATAAAAGCGAACGCGTTGACCTACCTTCGGCTTCCCAGCTTCGGCTTCCCAGCTTCGGCTCCGCTCCTCCTGTCCGGGAGGCAGGGCTGGAGACGGCGCTCACGGCGGAGGTTTCCCGTTCGGCGAGCGTCCTCCTCGAGGCCCGGGCCGGGAGTGCGGGGGAGAGGTGTGGGGTGTGGAGAATCGCGGGGGGAACGCGGGGGGAATGCGGGGGGAACGCGGGGGGAACGCGGGGGGATCGCGGGGGGAACGCGGGGGGAACGCGGGGGGAACGCGGGGGGAACGCGGGGGGAACGCGGGGGGATCGCGGGGGATGTTACGGCGGTACTGAGGCATGGCGCTCACGTGGGCGGAGGTGGCCGGGCGCCAGCTGCTCTCTGAATGGCCCCCCGGCCCACCTGTCGCGCCCCTTCCTGTCTGACGGCCCGGGGCTGAAGGCTGAATGGAGTCTGGGCCGGAGAAAGCCCGCTGATCCGCGTCTGGCCCCGATTCAGACGCGCCGGACAATGGACGCCGCTTTCCCAGGTTTCTTTGGCGTGGGGAAGAGGTCTGCTGCACTTTTCAGACGTGTAATCCCGCGCGCGGCGTGGAGTTGATCTCATTAAACAGTCTGAAGCCCTGCTCCGCCCGCTGTCTGCGGTTCAGACCCCAGGTGCGCTTTCCACACAATGTGCCATTGTTGTGTATGAATATGGAAATATTGTTTTGCAGAGATGAGCATTTTTTCAACCAAAATGAGGGAAATTATGTTTTTGTCTGGAGCGTTCTAGTCAGCTTGCTGAAACTACAGTTTCCCACAATGCATTTTTCTGGCCGGCCGACAACCCTGCAGAAACCGTGCAGTGCATTCTGGGAAAGTAGAGGATTTGGAGTCGCAGTCTGTCCCGTTTCCAGTTTGACTTTATTAATGTCATTAAAACTGTCTGAAGGACTTAACCGTTCCATTTCTTCTGACCAGGACAGCCGTATACTCATACCACCAGACCCTGTAGTACAAATAATTAAAACGCTTCTTTTTTTATTATTTTTTTTTACCAACATGCAGCTTTTTCTGCTATTTCTCCTTCCTCACTGGCTTTCCCAAAATGTCATTGTGTGAAACATGCATGATTCATGAGCCAGACCTTCCTTTGGTTGCCTTGAGGTGCATGCAGTGCTGTTCTGTATGGTGAGTGGAATATAGAGAGATTGGTGTAACATCAGTGAGGCTGACCTTTGTGTGAGTGACCTTTGAGGGTGGGGGGGTGTGAGGTCCCCCCCCCCTCACCCAGCACTGCTGCAGAGCTGCAGCATTGTCAGATGGATGGGGCTGCATTTGTAAAACTGCTGTTAATTACAGTGGACATTTTTCAAGGTTCCCCACGAGTAGACCTGCGCTCCATTGTCAGGGCGTATTAATTTGGGATGAGGAGATTTCTGGCGACTGTCTGCTGAGGTAAGGCTTACTGTGGTTCTCCGTGCGCTGAGTCAGCCGTTCCCACAGGGCCCCGGGGGACCGGGAACGCCGGGAATGAATCAAAGGTGCATGAGAACTCCGGCAGATTAACCGTGCCCTCCTGCGGCACACCCGCTTTAACCCAAATGACTTTATTCCGTACGATCTCCGAGGCGCGACACCAACCGCTGTTCTCGAGGTCGGGAACACGTCCCAAACGTCATCACGGCGGTGAAATACCCTTATGCTCATTCGCACGGCTCCCTTCTCCATTCCCTCATCTGACTAACCGTTTGAAAATCAATATTCGGTTTTGCAATACTTGAAATAATAAATGAACCGAGGGGTTGCATGTATTGGTTTTCTATTCTTCTCTTGTTAAAGCGCGGCGGTGAAGTGGTTAAGTGGTGCAGTGACCTTTGGCTGGAGTGAGTAATGAATCCAGTCTCTCTGGTGCAGGGTCATGATCTGTGGAGACTAGCGAAGAAGACCCCTTTCAGTTCAACCATACGTCTTAAAAAAACAAGCAAACAAACATTCTCTTTTGCACAAAACAACGGTCTTTACACCGTATTCTTTTATTTTATTTTATTTTATTTATTTAATGTTTATTTGAGTTGGGACAATGCCAAGAGACACAGGTTCATGTAACTGTTGTCAAGATGTCTGTCAATGGTCATTTACATTGAGCTAATCAGGTCGGACATTGTGTAAATTAACGTTTTGAATGTGTTGATAAAAACACTGTGGAAAAGCACTATTCTTGTGTGGTTTATCTTTAGAGCTATGAAAAAGATATCTCTGGTATAATGTACATTGTGACCACGGACTGGATTATATCTGCAGAGATAAGGAGAGAGCATTATCGCATAATGGCTTCTTGTGTGTTTAATGTTTAACTGCGAATACATTAGTTTGTGTTCATTCAACATTTGTACTTGGCTTTCACTTTTAAATAAAGTAAGCAAAATGGTGGCCATAATTTGACACTCTTATGAAATGCAGCTGGAAACGGCAACACAGTAGCACCTCCACATTGACCAGTCCACCAGACACACTTGGGTTTTCTAAAATGTCACTTTTGTATACCTCAGATTTCAAATAGAGCACATCAACAGCATTAACAGGGTTAATATTATCATGATTAAAATTAATCTCTGTCATGTAATTCATTCATTCATCCATTATCTGAACCCGCTTATCCTGAACAGGGTTGCAGGGGGGCTGGAGCCTATCCCAGCATACATTGGGTGAAAGGCAGAAATACACCCTGGACAGGTTGCCAGTCCATCACAGGGCACACACACCATTCACTCACACCCTCATACCTACGGGCAATTTAGACTCTCCAATCAGCCTAACCTGCATGTCTTTGGACTGTGGGAGGAAACCCACGCAGACACGGGGAGAACATGCAAACTCCGCACAGAGAGGCCCCGGCCGACGGGGATTTGAACCCAGGACCTCCTTGCTGTGAGGCGGCAGTGCTCCCCACTGCACCATCCGTGCCGCCCCTCTGTCGTGTAATCAGCCCATTAAATCCACAACTTTGGGTTCAGTCTGCAGGACCCGCACATTTCAGCATAACCATGCAGGTACAGCCGTGGTGCTGTCACGGGGAGATTAATCCCCTTTCAATCTCACATTTAGCTTTTAGAAACTTGTAAGAATGGTGTACCTACTCAACCTGCCCTCCCTGTGAGGGCTACCGCCCCACTGGATCTGTGTGCTGTTTTTCAGCTGTCAGCGGCTCTTACTCCAGCCATTACTCCAGCCATTACCTAAGGGTGGCAGCGTAACCTTGCGCTTGTGCGAGGCTGTTCCACTGGCGACTGTAGAGTTGCTGTTTCGATCCTCCGCTGGGCATTTTGGGGTGCTGACTTGTATTTGGAGCAATGAAGTTGGGTCCTCACACGAACAGAACTCAATGTTGGGCCGTTGAGCCAAGAAATAGTGGCTCTACTCCTGCTTTCTTTCCCTCTCTCCCCCCTTCGCTCTCTCTCTCCCTCTCTCTCTCTCCCCCACCCTCCCTCTCTCCCCTTCACTCTCTCTTTTTTCTCTTTCCTTCTCTCTCTCTCTGTCCCTCCCTCCCTCCCTCCGTACCCCCTCCCTCCTTCCCTCCGTACCCCCTCCCCCCTTCTCTCTCTCTCTCTCTCTCTCTGTCCTTCCCTCCCTCTCTCTCTCCGTACCCCCCTCCCTCCTTCTCTCTCTCTCCCTCTCTCTCCCCCTCTCCCTCTCTCTCCCCCTCTCCCTCTCCCCCTCTCTCTCCCTCTCTCCCCCTCTCTCTCTCTCTCTCCATCCCTCTCTCTCTCTCCCTCTCTCTCTCCCTCTCTCTCCCCCTCTCTGTTGCTCTACTTGTATCAGTTCTCTCAGGCGTTTGTCCCAGGGTGTCGTTGTAAAGCGGTGGTGTTCTCTGTGGACCATCCTGGTTTTTATACAGCATGGAAATAAAATGGAAAGTGAAGTATTTGTCCAACAGGGCTCTGAACACGGCAGGGCAGGGTTCTGAACACGGCAGGGCTCTGAACACGGCAGGGCATGTTCATGTTGTCAATCAGATATGTGATACGCTTACGATGCTTAATGTGAAACATATTTCGTGCTTAAAGAATATGAATTTTTAATGTTCGTAAATTATATATTAGTTCACTTTTAATAAATGCCGATGTCAACATGATGTGCCTCTCTTTCCTGCCTTGTGTATTTAAAAGCTTTGTAGCCCAATCTGAACCCTGCTGAAAGAAACAGCTCAAGCTCAGTTTTGAAACAGCTGGTGGCTGGTTGACCAGTTCAGACCAGCTCCCAGCTCGACATGGTTTAGCTGGTTGACCAGTTCAGACCAGCTCCCAGCTCGAGATGGTTTAGCTGGTTGACCAGTTCAGACCAGCTCCCAGCTCGAGATGGTTTAGCTGGTTGACCAGTTCAGACCAGCTCCCAGCTCGAGATGGTTTAGCTGGTTGACCAGTTCAGACCAGCTCCCAGCTGGAGCTGGTTTAGCTGGTTGACCAGTTCAGACCAGCTCCCAGCTCGACATGGTTTAGCTAGTTGACCAGTTCAGACCAGCTCCCAGCTCGAGATGGTCTAGCTGGTTGACCAGTTCAGACCAGCTCCCAGCTGGAGATGGTTTAGCTGGTTGACCAGTTCAGACCAGCTCCCAGCTCGACCTGGCTTGACCAGCTCAAGCTATGTTTTGAAACAGCTGGTCATTTCAAGCTGGTCGTAGCTGGAATTTACTCCAGGGAGGAAAGGCCCTTCTCTCTGATGGATCTTACTCCAGGGAGGAAAGGCCCTTCTCTCTGATGGATCTTACTCCAGGGAGGAAAGGCCCTTCTCTCTGATGGATCTTACTCCAGGGAGGAAAGGCCCTTCTCTCTGATGGATCTTACTCCAGGGAGGAAAGGCCCTTCTCTCTGATGGATCTTACTCCAGGGAGGAAAGGCCCTTCTCTCTGATGGATCTTACTCCAGGGAGGAAAGGCCCTTCTCTCTGATGGATCTTACTCCATGGAGGAAAGGCCCTTCTCTCTGATGGATCTTACTCCAGGGAGGAAAGGCCCTTCTCTCTGAGCTCTCCGGAGCCCATCCTGAGAAGGGTGGCTCCATTTTGAGAGCCCTGCCCGCCATGGCCCAAGCTGGGGGTGCGGGAGCCGTCACGGCCCCTGTGCTGTGGTGGTCTGTCAGGTGTGGTGCACCTTGATACCTGTTTACACTTCCCTGGTGTTGTGAGGGCTGTGTGTGTCTGTTATTGAGTAACTGTTCATGAACTCTGCTGTGTTGTGCTATAAATATCGGTGAGACACGCTTGCCTGTTTTCGCGGGTGTGCGTGTGACAACTCGACCTCATCTCATATGTCATCAGGGCCTTTCAGACGGAAACCATTAGCCAACACCAGCGTGCCCATTAAACACGCTGCTGATGTTGTTATAAAATACCCTATATCCGTGTCTCTGCAACAGACTGCGCTCTCTGCTTCTGCAAACGCGCACACACACACACGTTCATTCTCTGGCTTGTCAGAGGTGCAGTTTGCTGTTCAGAGAGTGTTTATAATCCTGGAGATCTGCTTCAGGTCAGTGTGTGCTCCAGTCTCTGGGCCTGGGGTGGTGTGTTACCGTGGAGAAGAGATATTGCTGCAGGAGGAAATAAACACCTGAACACCTTTCTCCAGCCTTATTGAGAGCAGCTCTTACCTCTTACCTAACTCTTAGCTCTTAGCTCTTACCTCTTACCTAACTCTTGGCTCTTAGCTCTTACCTCTTACCTAACTCTTAGCTCTTAGCTCTTACCTAACTCTTAGCTCTTAGCTCTTACCTAACTCTTAGCTCTTAGCTCTTACCTCTTACCGAACTCTTAGCTCTTACCTCTTACCTAACTCTTAGCTCTTAGCTCTTACCTCTTACCGAACTTACCTTGGCTGTTTGTCTCTGTGTGTTTGGGCTGGGCTGTGTGTTTGAGCTAGGCTGTGTGTTTCTCTATGTGTTTTGGCTGTGTGTTTCTCTATGTTTGGGTTGTGTGTCTCTCTGTGTGTTTGGGCTGTGTGTGTGTGTCTCTCTGTGTGTTTGGGCTGTGTGTGTGTGTCTCTGTGTTTTTGAGCTGTGTGTGTATCTCTGTGTGTTTGAGCTGTGTGTGTGTGTCTCTGTGGTTTGGGCTGTGTGTGTGTATGTGTGTCTGTGTGTTTGAGCTGTGTTTGTGTGTCTCTGTGTGTTTGAACTGTGTGTTTCTCTGTGTTTTGGCTGTGTGTGTGTGTGTCTCTGTGTGTTTGGGCTGTGTGTGTGTGTATGTGTGTCTCTGTGTGTTTGGGCTGTGTGTGTTTGTCTCTGTGTGTTTGAGCGGTGTGTGTGTGTATGTGTGTCTCTGTGTGTTTGAGCTGTGTGTGTGTCTCTCTGTGTTTTGACTGTGTGTTTCTCTGTGTTCGGGCTGTGTGTTTCTCTATTCTAGACTGAAAATGAGGTCAGTGTATTTGACTGTAGACAGAATTGTTACTGTAATGGTACACATTGCTTTCACCAAGAATATATATTTTAAATGAGGCTATTTTAAATGTGTTACTGATGAAACTTTAATATTTGCTGATATAGATCAAAATTATACTGATCTGACTATGGGGGTAGTCAGATTATTTATATAGGTATGGGCGAAGTACAAGTGGTATGAAATGTCAATATGGGAAGACCATTGTGCATTGTGCCGTACATTTGATCAGACCTTTGCATTCTGCATCTCTGTAGCTACTGTTTACATTGCACACTTCTGGCGAGTTTCCATGGAAACAAAAGACGTCACATTTTTATTGTTTTTAAAAATATCCAGCATTTATTGTGTGTGTCTGTGTGTGTGTGTGTTGCATGCTAAGTGTAGCCATATTTTTAGAAAAGTTAATCAATGTATATAAAATTTCCAAACAGCTAGACCTTCACTGAGGTATGAAATGTATGCAGAGTAATCACAAAATTATACTTGACAAAAAAGATTTAGATTTCTCTCATTAGAAGCATTTAAAAAAAATGTTTTATCTCGTGTCTCACGGCCACAACAGCCGTCTGGTTCAGGAGAGACTAACGGGGCGGTACTATGCAGAGCCTGGCTGACTGGACCCCGGGCCTGGCTGGATCCCTGCCCCGGTGTGTGTTCTGGCCTGGCGGTCGGTTCAGGACCAGCCGGCTCCAGAGAACTGCTCTCCCAGCTCAGCCCCCGCTCAGCCTCCCCAGGCCTGTAAACGCCATCACATCACGTTTCTGGAGTGACGGCTGTAAACGCCATCACATCACGTTTCTGTAGTGACGGCCTTAACGCCATCACATCACGTTTCTGTAGTGACGGCCTTAACACCATCACATCACGTTTCTCTAGTGAGGCCTGTAAACGCCATCACATCACGTTTCTGTAGTGAGGCCTGTAAACGCCATCACATCACGTTTCTGTAGTGACGGCCTTAACGCCATCACATCACGTTTCTGTAGTGACGGCCTGTAAACGCCATCACATCACGTTTCTGTAGTGACGGCCTGTAAACGCCATCACATCAGGTTTTTGTAGTGACGGCCTGTAAACGCCATCACATCACGTTTCTGTAGTGACGGCCTGTAAACGCCATCACATCACGTTTCTGTAGTGACGGCCTGTAAACGCCATCACATCACGTTTCTGTAGTGACGGCCTGTAAACGCCATCACATCACGTTTCTGTAGTGACGGCCTGTAAACGCCATCACATCACGTTTCTGTAGTGACGGCCTGTAAACGCCATCACATCACGTTTCTGTAGTGACGGCTGTAAACGCCATCACATCACGTTTCTGTAGTGACGGCCTGTAAACGCCATCACATCACGTTTCTGTAGTGACGGCCTTAACACCATCACATCACGTTTCTGTAGTGACGGCCTGTAAACGCCATCACATCACGTTTCTGTAGTGACGGCCTTAACGCCATCACATCACGTTTCTGTAGTGAGGCCTGTAAACGCCATCACATCACGTTTCTGTAGTGACGGCCTTAACGCCATCACATCAGATTCATTCCCTGCAATCTGATTGGTTCCAGC
Organism: Conger conger; assembly: GCF_963514075.1. Lineage (NCBI taxonomy): Eukaryota > Metazoa > Chordata > Actinopteri > Anguilliformes > Congridae > Conger > Conger conger. Next base: position 1,478,498 of record NC_083763.1, on the reverse strand, counting down.
AAGTTTTAGCCAGCTTTACATTGCAGTTCAGTAGCTGTGCGGGTTTGAATCGGCCCATATGATCTGCACAAGATCACTGTCCGTCAGAATTTGTAAATGGTAAACGGGCTGCATATATATAGAGATTTGCTTCCAGCAACTAGGGCTTCACAAAGTGCGTTACAATTAATGCCTTTCATTTGCTCATTCGCACACGAGCACACACTGACAACCTAATGCAGTGCCATGAGGTTAAGAGTCATATATGTTCCCTCCTCATGCAGTGCCATGACTGGTGATTGAGGCCAATTAACAGCTGAAAAGAAATCCCCAAGATGGAGACCGTTTCATTTTCACTGCGGTGTCAATGAGCTTCTGCCCCGCTGGGATTGCAGAGCGAGGGAAGGGCGTTTAAAAACGGCAAGCTACGGAGGAAACGGGTTTTAAGCGAATTCTAAAATGGCCTTCGGGCATATTTATTCTCTCTCCGGCTGGTACCGTGTATATTTAGATGCAAATGTGTTGGGACAGTGACGCAGTTTTTGTTGTTTTGGCTCTGGACTCCGGCACATTTGGGTTTGAGATGAATGTTGGGGCTAAAGTGCGGACTGCCAGCTTTAATTCTGAAGTGTTTACATCCGTATCGGGTGATCCGTGCAGGAATTAGTGGCCTTTTTATACACGGCTCGATTCATTTTAGAGGTGCAAAAGTAAATGGAAAATTGGCTGCTCAGCTGTTTCTTGGCCGGCTGAGTGTTGCTGCATCGTTATTTTATGTGCAAGAAAGCGAGAAAAGAGTTGATTCTACCTGTGGCATTTAGAATATTTAGCAGTTTTCTCTGAGCACAACTAAAAAAAGATAAAATGGGTCACCATGGGGTGGATAACTGATATAACTGAATAACTTGATCAGTAACATAGCCAAAACATTGGGTGTTTCAAAATCAATGTTTGGTATGTTGTTAAGAAGCAAGAGCGCACTGGTGAGCTCAGCAGCAGCAAACTATTAGGAAGACCACGGTATCGTTGTCCTGTGAACAGCTAGACCTGTGTCTGCTGCTCTTTTTTGCAGCTCTTTTGCAGGGATGTGTGGGTTCTTCTGAGCATTTCTCTCCAGGTCTCGGACCATTCTGTCTGAAACCTTTCCTGGTCTTCCAGACCTTGCCTTGACTTTAACTGTTCCATTTATCTTCCATTTTCTAATAATATTTCTGACAGTGGAAATAGGCAGTTTGAAACGTTGATAGAGCTGCCCAAATTTTTGCATACCACTGTGTGACTGCTGACAGCAGCAGTGGGATGAATCCTGAAGAGTACTGACAGATCCTGTCTGCTCAGATCCAGCAAAATGCCTCAACTTCACTGTCTATCAGAAGAGCAGGGGCGTGTCTACGGGGAGTAACACCTCTACAGCAGAGCAGGGGCGTGTCTATGGGGAGTAACACCTCTACAGCACTGCAGGGGCGTGTCTACGGGGAGTAACACCTCTACAGCACTGCAGGGGCGTGTCTACGGGGAGTAACACCTCTACAGCAGGGCAGGGGCGTGTCTACGGGGAGTAACACCTCTACAGCAGGGCAGGGGCGTGTCTACGGGGAGTAACACCTCTACAGCAGACCAGGGGCGTGTCTACGGGGAGTAACACCTCTACAGCAGGGCAGGGGCGTGTCTACGGGGAGTAACACCTCTACAGCAGGGCAGGGGCGTGTCTATGGGTAGTAACACCTCTACAGCACTGCAGGGGCGTGTCTACGGGGAGTAACACCTCTACAGCAGAGCAGGGGCGTGTCTACGGGGAGTAACACCTCTACAGCAGAGCAGGGGCGTGTCTACGGGGAGTAACACCTCTACAGCACTGCAGGGGCGTGTCTACGGGGAGTAACACCTCTACAGCACTGCAGGGCCGTGTCTACGGGGAGTAACACCTCTACAGCACTGCAGGGGCGTGTCTACGGGGAGTAACACCTCTACAGCAGAGCAGGGGCGTGTGTACGGGGAGTAACACCACTGTAGGAGAGTGACTCCAAACCTACTGCGAAAGCAGCCAAGGAGTTCTTCAGGGCCAAAACGCGGAATGTTCTTGGCTGGCCGAGCCTGACCTGAATCCAACTGAACGTGCGTTTCACATGCTGACAAGACTGGAGGCAGAGCGCCCTGAACAGGAGCTGAAGATGGCTGCAGTTCAGGCCTGGCAGAGCACCGCCAGGGAAGATATCCCAGTAATCTGCTCCTTTGTTCGCCTTCATGCATCGAAAGCAAAGGGTTTGCAACCAAGTGCTAAATAAAAGGACCTTATTCAACATCATGTTAATTTATCCAGTTACTTGTGTATATATAAAATAGAGAGCGAAAAATGGAGAGAGAGAGCCTGTTTAGTCGTCAGAAAGAAAAGCTCAGTCATATAAAATTATAGTCTAATTTATACCCACTCTCGCCGGTGTGAATGGGTGTATTTTTAGCGTTGCGATGCAGGTGCGTTTCCCTGTGAAGGCCCTCCGGGGCGTCTTCTCCGTTTGAGTCTCTTCTGCTGTAGTGCCGTGCGCACTGGAGACCGCAGCGGACAGCCATGTTCTTTTGAAGTTCTGGCGGAGGGTGTTCAGGGAGGGGGTGGCTCTGTATCCGCTGTGTCTCGGAGCTGCCTAATGACATCCTACGGGCCTCTCTACCTCCTTTAGAAACACCGCCATCCATCCATCCTCTCTTCCTCCCTCAGAACAGCCCCGTCCAGCAGCCCTGTGGAGAAACACACTGCTGGGGCTGTGGCCGCGATGGTGGATCCTCCCAACTGTTCACTCTCCTGCCGCCTGCTGGTGGAACCGTGGTACTGCGCTTTAATTACAGGGCTGCCAAATCCCCACACAAACAGCCACAAGGAGGCTCTGGGTGCCTCCCAATGCTAGGGAAAAATGCATCCTCCTTTCCTCTCCTATGGGGGGAATGGGGAATGAGATGACATCTCTCATATGGAGGGGTTTTGGGATGGAGATGAGTTTAGGAAAGGAGGATGCATTTTTTTGAGTATTGGAACACACCCAGCATAGCAACCGGTGTCATGAAAAATTCCCAGAATTCTTAGTGTGCACATTCATTACATTACATTACATTATTGGCATCTGGCAGATGCTCTTATCCAGAGCGACATACAGTTGATTAGACTAAGCAGGAGACAATCCTCCCCTGGAGCAATGCAGGGTTAAGGGCCTTGCTCAAGGGCCCAACGGCTGTGCGGAGCTTATTGTGGCTGCACCGGGATTAGAACCACCGACCTTGCGGGTCCCAGTCACCACTACGCTACAGGGCGCACTCATCACACATACTCAGGTGATGTACTCGATCAAACGAAAAGGAATATTGTCGGGTAATTGTAGGACAAGGCTGTGCATGTTTATCTGATTACATCTACAAGCACACTTTAATGGAATTTAACTGTAAATAAGTACAAAAAATATCTCTGTTCATCATGCACTTAGTTTACACCCAGCGTGCGACAGGAAGGGTGTGAAATGTAGTGTTTATCAGATCAGAAATATCTCACTGGGTCTGAGTGTGAGTAGAAAAAGGGCCTGGGTTCATCAGGAGACAGGCGTTAGTAACGTGAGTGTAGGTGACACAATCTGAGAGAGGTTTCTCCGCCTGAGTGCATTCTCTCAAAGGCAGATACGTTTTCCCTGTTTCTCTCTCTCCCTCTCTCTCTCTCTCTCTCCCCCTCTCTCCCCGTGTACATCTTTTCCCCCTGTGAGCAGAACTCGAGTTTGTGTACTGGCAGGAAAAGCGATTGTTATGAAACTGTTTTCCCACTGTATGACAACCCGGTACATCAGGGCAATAATCTCCGTGACAAAAGGTTAGCTTTGCATTGTAATTCATGTGACATTTCCGCTGCGGAGGGCTGGAGCGGGGAGTCCGGGCGTGCCGTCAGCTCACGGCACTCCTGCGCGCCCTTATCTGGCGCGGCGTGACAGATAACTCAGCGCGGCTGTCAGCGGTGACGTGGCAGACTCTTTCCGCTTAGATACCTTGACGGAGCCGGTATTAAACGACGCGGGAGCGTCCGCTCCATTAAGTCTCTGTAAAATGAACTGTCTGCCGCTCACTGCCGGGCTGATGTGCTGCCGCCTTGAGCCCTAATCTGAGAGGGGGGAGGGAAATCCAGCGGGGGATTCTGGGAAGGGAAGCTGCGCCATGGAGGACTGATGGTGAGCTCTGTTGGCCTACACGGCAAGGGGGAACGCTTTCAATAATAATCATAGTAATAATAATCATAGTAATAATAATAATAATGACTTATTTAGCTGACAGTATTATCCAGAGCAACGTACAGTTGATTAGACTAAGCTGGGGACAATTCTCCCCTGGAGCAATGCGGGGTTAAGGGTCTTGCCCAAGGGCCTAGCAGCTGTTTGAATCTTATTGTGGCTACACTGGGGCTTGAACCAACCACCTTCCAGGTCCCACTCTTGTATCTACACACCCGATTCTACTCATCAAGGTCCTCAGCAAAGACATGGGCGACATGGCTCAGGCAGTAAGAGCAGTCGTCTGGCAGTCGGAGGGTTGCCGGTTCGATCCCCCACCCAGGCTGTGTCGAAGTGTCCCTGAGCAAGACACCTAACCCCTAAATGCTCCAGACGAGCTGGTATGGCATGGCAGCCAATCGCCGTCGGTGTGTGAGTGTGTGTATGAATGGGTGAATGAGAAGCATCAGTTGTACAGCGCTTTGGATAAAGGCGCTATATAAATGCCAACCAAGACCCCATATCTGTGGGTCACTCCTGTGAGCACCAGCAGGGTTTGAGCTCTTATCTGTGGGTCACTCCTGTGAGCACCAGCAGGGTTTGAGCTCTTATCTGTGGGTCACTCCTGTGAGCACCAGCAGGGTTTGAGCTCTTATCTGTGGGTCACTCCTGTGAGCACCAGCAGGGTTTGAGCTCTTACCTGTGGGTCACTCCTGGCAGTTGAAGCTGTACTTCCCTCTCTGGTTTTCAGCACACCTGTACCTGCTCATCCACTCTGTGTTCTACATCGCTCTGGTAAATGCCTGTAATGGGGAGGGGGGGGTCTATTTTTGGTTATATGACTGTATCCTTGGCTGTGCTGTACTAGTAGTTTTCAGGGGCTGCTGAATTTCACTGATTGTTATTCTGTAGGCGTTGTGCAGGACAGCAAATTAGCCCCTAAAGGCTGAAGTTTTTTTCCTTTCTTGGAGATTGGTGATCGCTCATCGAGCCAAGCTGTGTTTGTAAAGAAGAGAAAATAACACTTTCTTTTGATGGAGTGAAAGTTGTGTGTGGATTTTGCTCTGAATCGAGGCCAAATTTGGGGGGGAAAGGCTTGGATGGGGATCAGGTGCTTGCTCTTGGCTGTGTGTGATCATTATGACTTTGTTTTTTTTTTTTTTTTTGTTCCAGTCCCATATGGACAGAATTAATTGAAGGCCTGAGTTGAGTTTAATTTATTATATATTTATTTAATATATTTTTTCCCTCAATTCAGCAGAGTGCAGACGACCTCTAACTTCTCTGAAGGACGTCCTGCTGGCTGCCACAGCTGTGGTCCTCCAGCAGGGATACACTAAACAGCACTTCCTGTTGTAGCTGTTGCACTAAAGAGCACTTCCTGTGTAGCTGTCCCACTGAACAGCACTTCCTGTGAACCTCTCCCACTAAAGACCACTTTCTGTTGAGCTGTTTTTTTTTTTTTTGGATTCAAATCCTTCTCTGCATTTGACTACGCATGTCTGGTGTATTGGAACAAATGAAATGATCCCAAAAGTGTAAACCCCGCCCATCTGCTCCTCCTTGCAGGCTCAAATGAACCAGGCAAGATCAATAGAGCACAGAAAAGCATTTGAACCAAACACTATTTGAACCCAGGTCTGGCAGTGATGGTATTAATGTGCAGATTTACACTACCTGTGTATCTACCTGTGCCTGTAGCAGGCCGCCTGTAGAGTAGTGGTTAGGGTGAAGGACTGGGACACCCAAGGTCGGTGGTCCTAATCCCGGTGTAGCCACAATCAGATCCGCACAGCCGTTGGGCCCTTGAGCAAGGCCCTTAACCCTGCATTGCTCCAGGGGAGGATTGTCTCCTGCTTAGTCTAATCAACTGTACGTCGCTCTGAAGATGCCAATAATGTAATGTAATGTAATAATGCCTGTTACATAACTTCGTAGCATCATCATTTCGCTGCCACTGATTGGCTGCTCGGGCCTTTGCGTTCCCGCTCGCTGTGATTCCCCAGGTTGTCATGGCGAAGGAGAGTCGTGTTCTCCGCTGACCAACCTGATTGAATCAAGGTAATATAAATAAAATAAACACAGTCATCTCCCGAGGCAACGGTAACTAGGCAACTGTCTAAAAATGAAGGGAAATTGGGACACACGTTGAAATCAGGTCAACGTCATGAGATGCTTCCAGGTGTAGGTGGAGATTCAGGTGACCGTGGAGGTGTGTGTGTGGATGTGGGTGCAGGTGTGTGTGGAGGTGCAGGTGTGTGTGTATGTGTATGTGGAGGTACAGGTGTGTGTGTATGTGCAGGTGTAGGTATACTGTAGGTCAGGGGTCAGCAACTCTGGTCATGGAGAGCCGCAGGGTGTCTGGCTGTTGTTGTTATTCTGCGCTTAATCGATCAATGAAAGCAGTCCATTACACAGTTAACTCACCTCACCTTGTTTCTTGGGTCTGAATCGGTTGCTTATTTTAAGCAAAGAAAAAAATAAAATAAACAAAACTAAAAGCAGCCATACTGCAGCTCTCCAGGACCTACTGAGCCCTGGTGTGGGTGTCGGGGTAGGTGTATGTTTAGGTACAGGTGTGTGTGTGTATGTGCAGGTACAGGTATGTGTGTGTGTGTAGGAAGTACTGTGCGTCATATCCATTACACCGTGAAACAGCTCAATACCGGCTTCCAAAGCAAATGATTCTGCTCTTGCAGTAATTCTACATAAGGCAGCTCTGGGTCAGACGTTCTGAGTCTGGAGTCAGGCTTCCTGTACGCACTTCTATTATTAATGAAAAAAAGTTAAAAATTCATTGCGCAGTGTAAGAAAAATGTCTTGGTTGGTAATAACGGTGGGAGTAATAATTTGATCTATAGTGCTGGGGACTGTACGGTTATTAACATTTTGGAAGTGAAGGTTGTAAAGTAATTTGATCTTAAAGCTTTTACCACCCAGGTGGGTGTGTGCGGTCCGTACGTGTTCTGGGTTTGTACGCGGGTTCTTGGTGAGCAGAGTTAACTTGCTTTAATGATGGTGTGGGATGTTGTTGGGCTGTGTGAATACAGATTGGCCGAGTGAACTGCTGTTCTCCGGCCGTGCGTCTCGCTCAGGCTAAGAGCGTTTGGTAAACGAGAGTGATGTAATCTACCTGCCCCTGGAGCCCCCGTCCATCCAGCGCACAAAGGAAGCCGACCAAAACCACGCCAGCTTACCGTTTTACCCAGAACCCCCCGCCGCTGCGGTCAGAGCCCGGAAAACGCCGGGAGAGATTCTGGTGCTGAGCGAGTCCACAGCGGCTGGAGCTGACATGGTAGATTGGAAAAGCTTTTCTACGGCGGACGGGGTTGTGCGCGGTCTCTGTTGGAGAGATTTTTAAATTGGTGCGGTTAAGTAAAGGTTAATAAACTAAATAAAGGGTAACGTGAGTGTGTGACCCCACGCTGGCGGTGTGGGGAGGGTGTTGCGGTAGAGCAGGGCCGGGCTCTCTCTCTCAGGCCCGTTACAGGCCCGTTCACACCAAACTGCAGCGATGAATATATCCTTTTATAAACTCAGTGGACATCTGACTCAAGTGGATGCCAGAGTTTACACCACATCGACAACGACAGCCACAGCCACAACCACAAGCACAAGCACAAGCACAGCCACAAGCACAAACACAAGCACAGCCACAAGCACAAACACAAGCACAGCCACAAGCACAAACACAAGCACAGCCACAAGCACAAACACAAACACAAGCACAGCCACAACCACAAACACAAACACAAGCACAGCCACAGGCACAAACACAAACACAAGCACAGCCACAAACACAAGCACAGCCACAAGCACAAACACAAGCACAGCCACAAGCACAAACACAAACACAAGCACAGCCACAACCACAAACACAAACACAAGCACAGCCACAGGCACAAACACAAACACAAGCACAGCCACAAGCACAAACACAAGCACAGCCACAAGCACAAACACAAACACAAACACAAGCACAAGCACAAGCACAAGCACAGCCACAACCACAAACACAAGCACAGCCACAAGCACAGCCACAACCACAAACACAAGCACAGCCACAAGCACAGCCACAAGCACAAGCACAAGCACAGCCACAACCACAAGCACAAGCACAGCCACAAGCACAAGCACAAGCACAGCCACAGCCACAAGCACAGCCACAAGCACAAGCACAGCCACAACCACAAACACAAGCACAGCCACAAGCACAGCCACAACCACAAACACAAGCACAAGCACAGCCACAACCACAAACACAAGCACAAGCACAGCCACAAGCACAAGCACAGGCACAGCCATAACCACAAACACAAGCACAGCCATAACCACAAACACAAGCACAGCCACAAGCACAAGCACAGCCACAAGCACAAACACAAGCACAGCCACAAGCACAAACACAAGCACAGCCACAAGCACAAACACAAGCACAGCCACAAGCACAAACACAAGCACAGCCACAACCACAAACACAAGCACAGCCACAAGCACAGCCACAACCACAACCACAGGGACAGTGATTAATGATATCGCTGGGATCACTTTCATGAATGGTAGAAACCCTGACAGCCAATCAAAATCCATCTGAATTTACAAGGCTTCACCTTCAAAAGAAGGTAATCAGTGTGGATGCTCACATTGTTATCGTTTTGGTTATGGTTCTGGTTTATGATTATAGTTTGTGTTCAGTGATTTTTTTGTACATTTGTGCAGCTGTAGAAGTTGTAGTTGGTAAAATGTTCTGCATTCATCCAACAGCATATGTACGTGCAGTACTGTGCAGACATCTTAGGCACCTGTATAACATTCTGTACGGATAATATTCTTTAAAAAAGAATTCAATGAAAGGTCTTAAATAAATGTACTATACATTTTACATTACATTTTAGTCATTTGGCAGACTAGTTAAAAACTGAATCAAATCAATATTTTTGTGACCACCCTTCAGCGTTAAAACTCCATCACTTCTCTCAGATAGCCAACGCTGTCCTGCAGTTCTATAAGACAATCAGCAGGGAGGTTGTTCCAAGCTTGTTGGAGAACTTGCCACAGTTCTTCTGCAGACTTTGGTTGGTTCCTTGCTTCTGATCTCAGACAGCCTTGATCAAGTTTTTATGTAAAAAGTAGACAATTGCTTACAGTATTATGTTACTTTTTAAAATTAAATAAAAAAATGTCTCTGTAAAATTCAATCTTTTGGAAAATGAATATTTTGGAAATCTCAAATGTGTTATTTTATACTAACACACAAAAAAAATGTACATATATATATATATATATATATAAAATAAAGATGATTTCCTACTGCAGGTGTAACTACAGTAATAGTAGTACTCACCCTGCATTTGATCATGTGACCGCAGAGAGCTCACCTCTAACTCCTAATGTGTGCCGTTTGTCCTTCAATCCTGTTAAACGAAGTGCCAATGGTTTTATTTTAAAAGAAAGGGGATTGTTGGATGCTAAGAGGATTTACTGGCCAGGAATATAATTTAGGACAGGGCTCTGCTCTCCAGGGGAGAAGGAGAATGAGGGAGAGAGGGAGAGAGAGATATTTAAAGTGAAAAGGAAATGGATGCAGAGGCGTTGACTGGAAGATTAAAGAGAAGGAATGAGTTTGAAATGGGTCTGTGATGCGTGAAATCTTCCTCCTTCTGAGGTGTTGTTTCAGGTGAGGACAGTCACACAGGAGCAGGGAAGGGAAAGTGGATTCTCTGAATGCTGCTTCAATTTTCTCTCTCTCTCTCTCTCTCTCTCTCTCTCGCTCTCTCTTTCTGTTGCTCTCCATCTCTCTCCCCCACTCTCACACACCCCCCCCCCTCTCTCTCATATAAACTCTTTTTTCTTTTCATATCCAGTTTGGAGTTGCCAGTTGTGGCTCATGAAGCTATATTTCTGCTACAGCACCTACAAGGAGCACTGCAGTTGAAGCGCAGGCACTCCGCTGGCAACCAGCGATAATGTCACACCCCACAGTACTCCGCCCCTGATTGGATGAGAGTTGTGTCTTTCACTGTCAACAGCAAATGACGTGTGGGCAACCTGATGAATTCCGACTGAATTAACCAGCAGGTGATGGGTGGGAGCTGTGGCAATATGTTGTATTAATATTAATATTAATATTCCTATGATATGTCAGTGGCAGGTGCGTCCTGTGTTCTGCGCTGATCTCTTTGTGTTGTCCTGGACATTTTGTCCTGGACACTGATTTCACAGCGTCGGGGTGGGATGAGAGCGTGGCGTTGTGAGTAATCTGAACTGTGGGCTGGTTGTGCGTCAGTCGGAGGCTGGAGAGTTTTAGTGTCGGAAAGAGCCATCCCAGATCTCCCCTTCTCGCTCAGCGTGCGGCGAGACGCAGGATATTACTCTTAAATTGAGCGTGGGAGAAGTTTGACACCCACGGGATCGTGGAATAAAATGTGATTTCTGCTCTCGCTGCTGCTTTCCTTTGCTGGGGAAAGTAAACGTAATTCCTTGGTTTTTAACGCTTCCCTTATTATTAGGTAAGATCACACCCACAGACCAATTAGTCTGCGACAACTATCGCCGAGATGTGAGCGCAGGGTAATTTCTTCTTCGTTTTAATTAGCGGTGTTTGAATTATATATAAAACAACACCGTACACGGTGTCCTGTTTATTGAAATGGAGCGTATTCAGCATTTAGCAACACATTTGAACAGCCTTTTGTTTTTTTGTTTTTTCAGGCTAATCTTATTTTGAATCTTGTGTGATTAAACCTTCGGCTCAGTTCCGGTGAACTCTTTATTCATGGCGTGCCTCGGTCGCTCCCAGTCAGTATCTGGGATCTCATTTGTAAACACCCTGCAGAACAGAATTTAGAGGCTTTGAAGGCAGTTATATTAGTGGGACAGGATTCAGCGTGGTTCAGACGGCTGGGTCCGGTGGGGCTTATTCACGCCGGTGCTGCTGGTTTAAAGATAAGGACCTTTGTGCTTTAAACCGGCAGCTTTAGCGCCATTAACCTTTCACACGCAGGCTACAGTAATAAATATACCGGCTGTGTTAATATCATCACTTCCTGTTTTCTATTTTCATTTTCTAATAGATAAATCAACACGGCTCAAACAAAGGTGATGCTCATTGTATGGCTTGTGGAAATTAGATATGTATATTAAATACATTTTGGAAATATCTTGCAATTGTGTTTAATTTAGAAGGGAATTTGCTTATTTAAGGCCCAATATTTTTTCAAGTATACAAGCCTCATTTCAGTACATTCAGTGATCACTTTATTAGGTAGACCTGTACAACAACTTGTTAATGCAAATATTTAATCAGTCAATCATGTGCCAGCAACTAGATGTATAAAAGCATTCAGACAAGACGTTCACTGTTTTTCAGACCAAATGGGGAAGAAATGTGATCTAAGTGACTTTGACCGTGGAAAGATTTTTGGTGCCAGACAGTGGTTTGAGTATCTCAATCCTGGGATTTTCATGCACAACAGTCTCTATCGAGTTCTCAGAGAATGGTGTAAAAAACCAAAAAAACATGCAGTGAGCAGCAGTTCTGTGGGCAGAATACTTCTTGTTAATGAGAGGTCAGAGGAGAAGGGCCAAACTGGTCAAAGCTGACAGGAAGGTGACAGTAACGCAAATAACCACACATTACAACAGTGCCATGCGGAAGAGCATCTCTGTCAAAGCACTAAGCTACAGCAGCAGAAAACCAACAAGTCTAAAAAATAAGTCGAATAAATACCCAGTCAAGTGTTGACTGAGTGTAGAATAATCTTTGAAAAGTTTTCAGCACGTTTTGGTCTCTTGTTTGTTTCCCTCTTACCTTCGTCATCGTTAAATTGTCAGTTGAGTCTGGATTGGGGCGTATTAATGGAAAATGTGTCTCTAAGTGACAGGATGCGTTTCTGCAGAGGTCCTGAGCGGCTCTGAGCAGACCAGGCCTGTCGCTTTCCCTGGGTTTTTAATTGAAGTTTTACCCGTGGAATACCACAGCAGTTATTAAATGGCAGGCTTATTAATGAAAAAAGACTACGTTTTGCTGATACTCTGATAAACTTTCTAGTTTCCTGTCGCAGTTGTAACCCATCAGTCCTCTCCGTTTTATTTTGACTGATGAATTAGTGTGCCTGCGTTTGTATGCTTTTGAGCATTTTTTCAATGGGCTCTCAGAATATATGTTTGTCGAAGATAAGGAGATAACGCAGAACATGCAGACTGAACTAGCCTCTCATCACTGAACACAAATGCTGTACGTTCAGAATGTTGGGCCACACTTTACTAAGAGATTCATTAACTGGCATTGGGCGGCCTGTAGCGTAGTGGTTAAGGTAAAGGACTGGGACACACAAGGTCGGTGGTTCTAATCCCGGTGTAGCCACAATAAGATCCGCACAGCCGTTGGGCCCTTGAGCAAGGCCCTTAACCCTGCATTGCTCCAGGGGAGGATTGTCTCCTGCTTAGTCTAATCAACTGTACGTCACTCTGGATAAGAGCGTCTGCCAAATGCCAATAATGTAATGTAATGCAATGCATTGTACAATAGGTACAACTGGTACAATAGGTACAATCATGTGGCAGCAACTATAAAATAAAACCATGCAGACATGGTCAAGAGGTTCAGCTGTTTTTCAGACCAAATTCCAGAATGGGGAAGAAATATGATGCAAGTGACTTTGACTGTGGAATGTTCAGACAGGGAGGGTGGTTTAATATGTCAGAAACTGCTGATCTCCTGGGATCAGTCCTGGGATCAGTCTAGAGTTTACAGAGAATGGTGTGAAGACCAAAAACACCCAGTAAGCAGCAGAGGAGAAGGGCTAGACTGGTCAAAGCTGACAGGAGGGTGACAGTAACGCAAATAACCTCACATTACAACAGTGGTATGGAAAAGAGCATCTCTGAACACACAACGCATCATAACTCTTAAGTGGATAGGCTACAGCAGCAGAAGCAAGTCTAAAAAATAAGTCTAATAAATACCTAATAAAGTGCCCACTGCGGGTAGTCGTTAACATGAATCAATGATTGACAAATACATTAAGTAAGCATTCAATTAACTTTTCATTATTAATGCACTTGGTAAGGTATTTGTTACATGGTATGTATACATTTGTAAACCATAGGATGAATTTCTAATTATTTAACCATTAACAAATACAATAACTGACTTTTTCAGTTCCAATATGAATTGGCAATAACTAATGTAGTTGTTAACATGAATTAATGATGTGCAAATACATTAACAGAGCTGTACAGATTATGTTCTCAGTAGTAGTTACTTAACAACTCCATTAGTTCATGTCAATTCATGGAACCTTATTATAAAGTGTTACCGAATGTTCTAATTTATTTTTAGCATGTAGAATTCGACTCTGTTTTGAAACAGAAGTCAGAGAGAAAAGGCTGTTGAGAGGAGAGGAGGAGGGTCTCTGCAGTGGTAATCCAGATGTGAAGTTCCCTGTGGTCTGTGCCGCTGTGAAAATGGGCACCGTGTGAATAACCCACTCGTGTCATATTGCTCAGCTCAGGTGTGGTTAGAATGTTGTACCTGCCCATGTCCATCATGCGCTGGAATGCTGTGTAATACGATATGCCATCTGAACCATGAGTAGATCTTATCTGTTAGCTTAGCCTGCTGCCTGCCTTGCCGCAGTGCGCTTCTCTGCGGACGTGTAACGTGTGTAGGGTCTCTCAGAGCTCGTTCCCTTCATTTCTCTGACGTGGTGTTCTCATAGGGCAGCGCTAACAGCTAACAACATAAGTGCTATAACACCTTATGGCACAAGTGCTATAACAGCTTATGGCACAAGTTCTATAACAGCTTCTGGCACAGGTTCTGTAACAGCTCACGGCACAATCGCTATAACAGCTCACTGTGCAAGTGGTATAACAGCTTATGGCACAAGTGCTATAACAGCTTATGGCACAAGTGCTATAACAGCTTATGGCACAAGCGCTATAACTGCTCACAGCGCAAGTGGTATATTTACTGCATTTCATGATTTTGAAATTAATATATACTGGTAATTGCCTTGATGGTTATGCGGCAATTACATCAATTCATAAATGATTTCAGTTCATCACTTTATTCTGGTGAATCCTGGACTTGCTGACATTTACTTTGCTTGTTTTTGCACAGAATGATAGCTTTTTATTGCGTGTTATTTGTTCATAATTTAGAGCATTGAATATTGGCGGGCGGTGCAGGGTGGAAGCAGAGTACAGTATGAGGGGTAAAGGGATGTTCTGTTACGCTCTCTTGAACTTAAGCAGCTGCTAAAACACGTTTTCACTGTTTTCACTTTTCAATGCTTTACAGCCCGTTGTCTTTCCTCTCCATCTCTCTCAAACTTTCTCTCTTTCTCTCTCTCAATCTCTCTCAAACTTTCTCTCTCTCCATCTCTCTCAAACTTTCTTTCTCTCTCCCTCCATCTCTCTCAAACTTTCTCTCTTTCTCTCTCTCTTCATCTCTCTCAAACTTTCTCTCTTTCTCTCCATCTCTCTCAAACTTTCTCTCTTTCTCTCTCTCTCCATCTCTCTCAAACTTTCTCTCTTTCTCTCCATCTCTCTCAAACTTTCTCTCTTTCTCTCTCTCCAGCTCTCTCAAACTTTCTCTCTTTCTCTCTCTCCATCTCTCTCAAAAGTTTGTAGTTAGTGTGTAGATACGGTGCGTAGTTGTGGTGCGTAGACCCACTGTGTAGTTGCAGTGTGTAGATACAGTATGTAGTTGTAGTGTGTGGATCCAGTGTGTAGTTGTAGTTTGTAGATACAGCGTGTAGATCCAGTGTGTAGTTGCAGTGTGTAGATCCAGTGTGTGGTTACTGTGTGTAGTTGTAGTGTGTAGATAGTGTGTAGATCCACTGTGTAGTTGCAGTGTGTAGTTAGTGTGTGTAGACCCATTGTGTAGTTGTAGTGTGTAGATCCACTGTGTAGTTGCAGCGTGTCGATAGTGTGTAGATCCAGTGTGTAGTTACAGTGTGTGGTTACAGTGTGTAGTTACAGTGTGTAGTTACAGTGTGTAGATAGTGAGTAGTTGCAGCGTGTAGTTGCAGCGTGTAGATAGTGTGCAGATCCACTGTGTAGTTACAGTGTGTAGTTGTAATGTGTACATAGTGTGTAGTTGCAGTGTGTAGTTGTAGTGTGTAGATCCAGTGTGTAGATAGTGTGTAGTTGCAGTGTGTAGTTACAGTGTGTAGTTGCAGTGTGTAGTTGCAGTGTGTAGTTGCAGTGTGTACATAGTGTGTAGTTACAGTGTGTAGTTGCAGTGTGTACATAGTGTGCAGATC
The DNA here is from genome assembly GCF_963514075.1 of Conger conger. NCBI lineage: Eukaryota > Metazoa > Chordata > Actinopteri > Anguilliformes > Congridae > Conger > Conger conger. The sequence goes on along the minus strand of NC_083763.1, from coordinate 1,463,011 downwards.
CACTGTGTAGTTACAGTGTGTAGTTGTAATGTGTACATAGTGTGTAGTTACAGTGTGTAGTTGCAGTGTGTACATAGTGTGCAGATCCACTGTGTAGTTACAGTGTGTAGTTGCAGTGTGTAGATAGTGTGTAGTTACAGTGTGTAGTTGCAGTGTGTACATAGTGTGTAGTTACAGTGTGTAGTTGCAGTGTGTACATAGTGTGCAGATCCACTGTGTAGTTACAGTGTGTAGTTGTAATGTGTACATAGTGTGTAGTTACAGTGTGTAGTTGCAGTGTGTACATAGTGTGCAGATCCACTGTGTAGTTACAGTGTGTAGTTGCAGTGTGTAGATAGTGTGTAGTTACAGTGTGTAGTTGCAGTGTGTACATAGTGTGTAGTTACAGTGTGTAGTTGCAGTGTGTACATAGTGTGCAGATCCACTGTGTAGTTACAGTGTGTAGTTGTAATGTGTACATAGTGTGTAGTTGCAGTGTGTAGTTGTAGTGTGTAGATCCAGTGTGTAGATAGTGTGTAGTTAGTGTGTAGTTACAGTGTGTAGTTGCAGTGTGTAGTTGCAGTGTGTACATAGTGTGTAGTTACAGTGTGTAGTTGCAGTGTGTACATAGTGTGTAGTTACAGTGTGTAGTTGCAGTGTGTACATAGTGTGCAGATCCACTGTGTAGTTACAGTGTGTAGTTGTAATGTGTACATAGTGTGTAGTTACAGTGTGTAGTTGCAGTGTGTACATAGTGTGCAGATCCACTGTGTAGTTACAGTGTGTAGTTGCAGTGTGTAGATAGTGTGTAGTTACAGTGTGTAGTTGCAGTGTGTACATAGTGTGTAGTTACAGTGTGTAGTTGCAGTGTGTAGTTGTAATGTGTACATAGTGTGTAGTTGCAGTGTGTAGTTACAGTGTGTAGTTGCAGTGTGTTGACCCAGTCCCTGCACTCTGAAAGGCCATACTGTGCATCTCCTTTGAATGAGCAGCCGCTCAACAGTATTTCATAAATCACTGGAGTGATGAAATATGCAGGGACAGTGAATAAGGCCTTCAGCTGTTCTGAAACACAAAATGGCCGCCGCTGTGGGGCTGGCAGCGCTGCTTGTTCAGTTGAGCGATGGCTGAGCTGCATCGTCTCGGCGAGTCGAGTCTTAACTTTCTGTGAAAAACGATAATGTTCGCAGCGACGCCGTGCACAGATAAGTCAGCAGAGGTGCTCACCTTGCCCACTCGTACTGAATTTATAAAATGCAGGTAACCTTTTCTGTGATTGGACGCCGGGAATAGGGTAGAGGAATGGAGAAACACTGAAAAAAATAAAATGGTGGCGGAGGGGAGGGGGGGGGTCTCTACTGCAGTAACTACCACATCAGCCGTGTGTGTGTGTGTCCGTGTGTCCGTGTGTTTGTGTGTGTGTGCTTGTGCTTGTGCGTGTGTGTGTGCGTGTGCGTGTGTACTGATACAAAACCGTACTCATGTATTTATTGTTGTTCTTATGTGATTTGTGTGTGATTTGTATGATTTGGGTGATTGTGTGTGATCCACATATTATCTGTATTTAAAGGACGATGAAATCACCAGGACCCAGGACAATACCCACAATGCAAATAGGCTGTGATGAAAATTTTATTACGTCTTCCTAGTAACAACAACTATGTATGATATACTCAGTGAGCACTATATCATGTATTTATGAGATTTTTTAGACTTATTGCTCTTCTGCTGCCATAGCCTATTCACAGATGTTCTTCTGCACACCACTGTTGTAATGTGTGTTCAGAGACGCTCCTCTGCACACCACTGTTGTAATGTGTGTTCAGAGATGCTCCTCTGCACACCACTGTTGTAATGTGTGTTCAGAGATGCTCCTCTGCACACCACTGTTGTAATGTGTGTTCAGAGACGCTCCTCTGCACACCACTGTTGTAATGTGTGTTCAGAGATGCTCCTCTGCACACCACTGTTGTAATGTGTGTTCAGAGATGCTCCTCTGCACACCACTGTTGTAATGTGTGTTCAGAGATGCTCCTCTGCACACCACTGTTGTAATGTGTGTTCAGAGATGCTCTTCTGCACACCACTGTTGTAATGTGTGTTCAGAGATGCTCTTCTGCACACCACTGTTGTTATGTGTGTTCAGAGATGCTCTCCTGCACACCACTGTTGTAATGTGTGTTCAGAGATGCTCTTCTGCACACCACTGTTGTAATGTGTGTTCAGAGATGCTCTTCTGCACACCACTGTTGTTATGTGTGTTCAGAGACGCTCTTCTGCACACCACTGTTGTAATGTGTGGTTATCTGCGTTACTGTCACCTTAGTGTCAGCTGTGACCAGTCTGGCCCTTCCCCTCTGACCTCTCCCCTCTGACCTCTCTCATTAACAAGGCGTTTTTGCCTGCAGAACTGCTGCTCACTGGATGTTTTTTGTTTCTTGCACCATTCTCTGCAAACTCTACATTTAGTTGCTGCCGCATTGGCTGATTAAATGTATGCTTTAATAAGCTGGTGTACAGCTCTACTTAATACATTGCTCACTGAGTCTGTTATATATTTATTATATATTTATATATATTTCCTACTTTAGCTACTGATTGAAAGGAATAAACCCCAAGAGGGTCTGGAGTTTGAGATGCCTGCCCTACCTTGTATAAGGACCACTGTATTATTCAGACTCAGTTAATACCACTTTAATTCCACTTTAATAACACGTTAATAGCGCTTTAATAACATGTTTATTACACATTTAAAAGCGTTGCTACCGTGTCCCTGACCAATGACAGGACTATTGTAAACGGGAATATATGGTGCAGTGTAAGCTGAATGGTGATGAAGCTGAATTGAGATTCAGGGTAAAGAGGTGAATTTCACTGGAACAAAACCGCAGCTCTCCTTATAGAAGGGGAAGCTTCCTGGCCCATAAATAGTTTTGCAGGAACACAAGCAGGAGCCCCTTTCTTCCGGAGACTCAGAAGTGAATTATTGGAGCTGGGAAACTGCCTTTGGCAAAAACACACACGCTTTTGGACTGACAGCACCGAGAACCATTTCTCATTTGGGGAAAAAGCTAAATAAACAAACAAAAAAGCCAGAACAAAACAAAAGAAATAAAGCGCTGATTTTAAGCCCAGAGTAATTTTTATTTTTAAGAAACTGTTTATTTCTGTTTGTAATGACATATGTTTGAGAACAAGGCCTTGAATTAGATTTTATATTCATTTTTTTTAAATCCATTTATCCATTTAGCAGGTGCTGAAATCTAGAGTGACCCATAAAATCTGCACACAAACATTCTAATTATGTTGAACTCATCTTGAATTTATCTGTGTCCCTCTGAGGTCTAAATCCTGAGATCTCCTTTCTGAGAAGCTCTGGTCACAAGTTTACAGCACACAGGCAGGTAGACTTAGGTCTCTGCTGGGTGACCTTGTGACCTTACGACCTTATGACCTTACGACCTTACGAC